>NC_043706.1:83987198-84039130 GCF_006229205.1 Suricata suricatta
GCAAAAGCAAAGGGCTTTATTACGGGCTTAGGCTCGCCGGGGCCTAAACTCGGGCTCACTCCACGTGGATCCACTGTGTTGTTGAAGTCTGTGAGCCTGAGTTTAGGTCCTGGCGAGCCTAAGCCCGTAATAAAGCCCTTTGCTTTTGCATGCGTGCTTCGGCCTCCCTGGCGGTCTCTGGTTTTTGGGGGCGATATTAAAATCTGGGTACAACATATGGGGGCTCGTCTGGGATATCCCCCCTTCAGAGCTCCTGGGACCCCAACACATTGGGCCTAATTGCCCGCTGGTGAGTGCACTCATTTCTTGTCAGTCTAAGTCTTTCTTGTTTGTCTGGTCAGTTCTTTGTGTGTGCAGGCCCTTGTGCGCGGGGCCTAGGCAGGAGGTGGCCGAAACGACCTCAGTGGGGTCCCAAAGGGGCGAGGTGGGCGCGCCGTGGAAGCTCGGGACCGTGGGTGCCAAGAGACATCTCGGACCCACTGAATTGGTTGAGTGGGGTCTAGGATCCCACCGGGAGGCCGGAGAGCCGGTTCACCTATGGTAGTTGGGCGAGTGGGATCTAGGATCCCACCGGGAGCCCGGAGAGCTGGTTCGCCTGCAGGGGGTTTCGCTGGTGGCAGCAGCGAGACTCCATTAGGTCTCTGTGCGTTTGTCTAAGTCCTCTGAGGGAGGGAGGCAAAGTGTTTGAATTCCATGGGCAAGCATTCGCGGAGATACAAGTAGCAAGTGCGGCATCTGTTTGAGACACAGGTGTAGGTAGGGCACTCACTCGCGTTTGTGTAAGGTCTGAGAGGGTTCCAATCTCGCGGCGCTTGCAGGACCCCAGAGAATGGGAAAAGATTGGGTCCCCCTGTCTGTTTGAAATCCTGCTGGTGGCAGGAGCAGGGTTTCGTTTCTGTTGGAGAGTCTTGTGTATATCTCTCTGTGCATCTGTTTGCTGTGCAACTGTTTGTCTAAATCCTCCAAGGGAGGGGGGCAAAGTGTGAGTCCTCACCGGGATGAAGGCAAAGTGGAATCATCTGTTTGCTGTGCGGCTAAGTGTAATTTTGATTGTGACTCTGACTGACGGGAACATGGGGTTGGGACAGTGCAGAAAAGGAGACCTTATTGGTCTGAGACAAAATCACAGGGGACGCTGACTCTCTGTGTTCCTCTGCCTTGTAGAAGTGAGGGCTTCTCCCTCATTCATTTCCCAGGTTAACAGCTAAAAGTTTAAAACTGAAAACTCTCCTTCTCTTGCTCTCCCTTCCCCATTCTTTCTTCTGTACCACCTGGGTGGGGAGAGGCCAATCTGCATAAACTGCCCGAGGCAACAGGTTCTTCCTCTGCCTTAGGTGAGAAGAAACAAAGGACTGCAAAAGTTTTTGCATCAAATTTCCAGATCAAAATTAACTAGGGAACAAAGTGTCTCACATGTGCTCATTCACTGTTTGAATGAATCTAAGTCTGTTGGTTTGCTACAGTTCAAATAAGTTCCTGTTAAATAATGGTTAATTTGGTCTGTCTCAGTTTTCATGGGTAATTGTTAAGGTTTTGCTTTGATAAATTAAGATTGAATTGATTGGCTGTCTAATAAGATAAAAACTACAAGCCACAACTAGTGATTGGTATATTGGTTTAAGATGAGGTCTGTAGATGCTTGTGCTTTTTGACTTGTGGCAAAACAACTGGGGATATTTGAAACTGTTAGAAAGTTGATTTGTACTTAATTGATTCATAAGTTTATCATCTAAGAAAAGTTCTGGTATAAACATCTTTCAGTTGGTTACTAAGTCCTCAATTGGAGACTAAAGGTTCAGACTGATGGGAAAAATAAGAAAAGCAACCCTATATGCAGGAAATTGGGGATACGTAAGAAAAATATAAGAAACAAAAGTACATTTTTGTTGAGGGTAAAAGAATGTAATTTTGTCTTAGATGAGACTGGTTGTTTGTAGAAAAATGGCTTTGGGAAAAAGTTTAAAGGCAAAGGAAAGTTGCCAAAGGTTCCTGTAGGGAAATCATTAAAAAAAAGAAATTTTTCAGATTTGTAACAATTTGTAATTCTATTTAGGATGTGCTTTGTAATTGCCTAAGGTTTTAACAGATTTCCCAGTATTCAAATGGTAGAAAAGTCTTTTGACCAATTAGGTCCTTTCATTTAGGATGCCAAGTTACTTAAAAAGCACTGTTGTATAGGTTATATTGTATGGGTAAAAATTTCCAGAGCTAGAAGCTGCATTCAAGCTGCACAAGAATTAGGAACATAGGGTTAAGTAAACTGATAAAAATTATAGTTTTGTGACTCTTGTTGTTGGAAATATTGTTGGTCCTTTAGTGTTTGCTTATCCAGATTAAGAAACTTTCTCTTAAGATATCTATGATATACAGAAATGTCATAAAGTATTTGTCTAGAGCATTTATCTTTTCTCTCTACTTAAACTGTCTGAAATTCAAAAACTCAGTGAATATTTCTTTCATGGCCATTACAATTGTTTGCATAAGTTCAATAAGAATCTGTTCATTTTATAGTAGAACACCAATTAGAAATACTGGTTGTTTGACCAAAGCTTTGACTGGAATGTCCTGTTCGAGAGTCAGGCATAGGCTCAGAGATGACCTGACAGCTTTAAGGAACTAAGGTTGACTTTATGGAACATGGAGCCATAAAGCCTCGTGGAAATGTTGGCTGGATACCTTGCTCACAGAGTTCCAAGCAGCCTTCCCAGGTGAGTAAAGAAGGTCACTTCCTGGCAGGTGTAGGAACCTCGGCACATGTTGGGAGCCTCGGGAAGAGGAGTTTGCCCAATTTAACAGGTATTCCAGGCCTATCTGATGGAAAGTGCTGGCTTGGCTCGGCTCTGGCCCAGAGAGGCTACTAAAGCTCAACCTGGAAATTCCTTATAAAAGGACCCAGCAAAGCAGACTTCAAAAAAGTCCTCATGAACAATCTGTATTCTTGCTGAGCTTGTGTAAATAATTTGGCCAGGGTTGTTTAGGATGGACTCGTTCCACCAATGCTTTCGTTTCAATTTGGCTATTTCTGTTACTGGAGGTTTTTTAGAGAGAAAAACTGTTTCAGCAATGCACTACTGTAAATGTAGTTCTAGTTCTGAGTATTTTTAAATATTTGTTGTTGGATCTCAGGCTTGTTAGTCTGTGAGGATGATATTTAAAGATGAGGGTCAGACCCTATTAAAGTGTCAGGTATCTCTCTGGAGTTAAGTGGACCGACTCAGAAAAAACCCTCAACCTGGTGAGGTGATCCAGATCCAGTTGATCAGCTTGAACTGATCTTCAAAAAGACTCTTGACTCCAGGGATCTCCAGCCCTGCTCCAGCCACACCCCGGAAGCTGGCTGGTCTAGCACGGCAGAAGCCTGAGGAATCATCGGTCCAGTAAAATAGACTGTCTTGTCTCTTTGCCATCGGACTGGCAAATGTGGCCCCAGAAAGCTGGGGAAACAGCAAAAGTTCCTGATAGGATGTTCTGTTGTTAATGGTCTTAAGAGCATGTAGCCTTAAACCAGAACAATGGTAACATAGCTGACCCAGGATTGGGTCAGTTACAAGACAGAGCAGGGAATGTAAGGATGCAGGTCTGATTCAGGTTTCCCCTCTGACCTTGAAGGCCAGCTAACATCATTAACATTTCTGGGGGTAGGCCTAAAGATGGAGGTTAGGACTAGTCACGCCCTACCTGAGGGTCCTAGTCATGCCCTACCTGAGGGTTCTGGGTCCACTCTGTAATTGGTTAAAGTTACTGTCAATGATGTGATGCTATATTGATTGGACCCCTGTGCCCGTGTCACAATTTCCTGTAACTCCCCCTTCCCAAACTCATAAAAGGCCCTGCCCCGCCATGTTCGGGGCTCACTGCACGTGGATCCAATGTGGTGTTAAAGTCTGTGAGCCCGAGTTTAGGCTGGCCGGGCCCAAACTCGTAATAAAGCCCTTTGCTTTTGCATGTGTGCTTCGGCCTCCCTGGTGGTCTCTGGTTTTTGGGGGCGATATTAGAATCTGGGTACAACACTGATTGTTTCCTTTGCTGTGCAGAAGCTTTTTTTTTATTTCAAAAATTTTTAAATGTTTTTATTTATTTTTGAGAGACAGAGAGAGACAGCACAAGCAGGGGAGAGTCAGAGAGAGGGAGATACAGAATCTGAAGCAGGCTTCAGGCTCTGAGCTAGCTGTAGCACAAGCAGGGGAGAGTCAGAGAGAGGGAGATACAGAATCTGAAGCAGGCTTCAGGCTCTGAGCTAGCTGTCAGCATAGAGTCCGACGTGGGTCTTGAACCCACAAACTATGAGATCATGACCTGAACTGAAGCCTAACGCTTAGCCAACTGAACCACCCAGGTGCCCCCGCTGTGCAGAAGCTTTTTATTTTGATGAGGTCCCAGTAGTTCATTTTTGCTTTTGTATCCCTCATCTCTGGAGACATGCTGAGTAAGAAGTTGCTGAGGCCAAGGTCAAAGAGGTTTTTGCCTGCTTTCTCCTTAAGGATTTTGATGGCTTCCTGTCTTATGTAAATTTAGGTCTTTCATCCTTTTTGAGTTTATTTTTGTGTGTGGTGTAAGAAAGAATGATCTTTCTTTTCAATTCTGTGTGTCTAGGAATGAGCATGTTGTTTTTTCAAATCTGTAGTTATTTCCTTTCATGTGATTTATTTGTTCCGCTTTTGGAATTGGTTCTGAAAATAGTTGGAGAGAGGAGAACACTGTCTAGTAACAGGATTATTAACCCAATATTACAATAAAAGGTTAAAAAAAAAAACCTAGCAGATTCTAGTTTCATGGTAAGATAGAATACCTATTTATTAGTAACTGTTTTGTTTTCTTTTAATTTTTTAATGTTTATTTTTGAAAGAGAGAGAGGGAGGGAGGGAGAGAGAGAGAGAGAGAGAGAGAGAGAGAGAGAGAGGGAGAGAGAGAATGAGTGGGGGAGGGGCAAGTGAGACAGAGACACAGAATTTGAAGCAGGCTCCAAGCTCTGAGCTGTTAGCACAGAGCCTGTCACAGGGCTCAGACTCACAAGCCGTGAGATCATGACTTGAGCTGAACTTGGACACTTAAACAACTGAGCTCCCAAGAACCCCTAGTAACTGTTTTTAGATAATAGGCCACACAACTTATCAAAACAATTGATATTTATCAAGAATTTCCTTACAAGGATCTGGCAACTTCACCCAGAAAAGTAATTTCCAAGTCTAACTATTTTGATTAGCAGTCTTCCTTTCTTGCCTTACTCATATGCACAGGCCCTGCAGCCACATTAAACGTCCACCCGCATTTCCCATCCTATATTCTTCTGTCTTTTTTCTCCAAAGTAATGAAATAAAGAAATTATTTTTATTACTATTGAGTTTAGAGAGGTTTAGAAGAGCTTTGTGTGGGGTAACAGAATTTGTTTCCTGCACACTTCCATCTTAAGGAAAGCATAATTTCATTCTTTAAAGTGGGTATGTCTGGGGTGCCTGGGTGGCTCACTTGGTTAAGGACCTGACTTTTGATTTTGGCTCATGTCATGATCTCAAGGTCTGTGAGATCAAGCCCAGCATTGGGATTCTCTTTCTTCTTCCCTCTCTCTCTGCCCCTTAGCTGCTTGTGTGTATGGGCTCTCTCTCTCTCAAAATAAATAAATAAAACTTAAAAATAAAGTAGATAAATCTGTAAGAAAAGGGATAGGAGATGGACAATAGTTTCATCTATTTTCTGGATAATCCAGAAATATAGTTTCATGTATTTTTTGTTTTTGGATAATCTAGAAATCTCTTGACTTTTAGAATACTCTTAGAATACAAGTCTTCATGCTACTCTGCATTTCCCCCAAGCCCCCCCTTTCCAAACCCCATCCCACAACCATCTACAGCTTAAAGCTGAGTGGAAACCACAGAGAATATGCCCTCTTTCCTCCCTCTCAAAGAAATATAAGCCACAGAAATATTAACATTCTTTTTCACACTTTTATAGACTGATGCAGGGAGAGCCAACTAATTTGGTTCTGCCTACCCCTTGAGAAACAAACAAACAAAAAGGATATTTTCCCCCTGAGACATTTTAGTTAACGTTTATTGTTGAATTTATGTCTTTCTAGGGGCTTAAAAACAGTGGTATGTAAATGCATCCCAATTTTTTTTTGAAAAACTAACTAGAGATGGGCAGGCAGAATATTAAGCAAAAACCTGAAGCGTCCCCTGTAGTTGCCCAATATCTATTGGATGTAGCCACTATTAATTCTTCATTGGCCTTTGGTTTCTTAGCTTACAAAAAAACTATTATGAGTACAATAGGAAAATGAACTCTACAGCTACCAGAAGCCTATATCAATTCTTATAAATGAAAGATGGCTCTACTCTATGGCATAATATGGTTTCTTTGAGCATTAGGGATTCTGGTCTAAACTCATGCATAATTAGTTATACTGTAAAACTAAATAGATTTTCTTCTAGGTGGCAGGTTCCTTTCAGGCACATAATGACAGAAAAATAGATTTGGTTCTTCAGATTTTTTTGTTTCCTCTTTAGCTTCTTTGGCAAAAGCCTTTTTTTTTTTTTTTTTTTTTTTTTTTTTTTTTTGCACAATGGAATGAATTTCTACTAGACTCCATTGGGGAAGACTTAAATGTTAACCATATTAAGGCACTGAGAAACACTAAACATAAAGGCATAAGAAAGGAGGAAAATGATATATGAAATAAAAAGAAAAAGATAAAGTGACTAAGAAAGTGGCAAAGAGGCAAAGAGGAAAAATAAATTGTTCCTAATTTATTTAAAAACCAAAAGTCTCAACATGGCTGTATATTTTCAGAAAAAAAATTCCCCATGGACAAACATTTCAATTTTTGAGAAATGAGATTATATTAGAAACTGGAAAGATTTATCTTCAGGTAAGAAGTGTTGCCCTGTTGAATGGAATTTAGTATAACTTTCTATTAAAAATAAAATGTTCATACAGGGGCACCTGGGTGGCTCAGTTGGTTAAGCATACGACTTCCACTCAGGTCATGATCTCACAATTCCTGATTTAGAGCCCTGCCTTGGGTGCTGTGCTGACAGCTCAGAGCCTGGAGCCTGCTTCAGAGTCTGTGCCCCCTGTCTCTCTGTCCCTGCCTCATTCACGCTCTGTCTCTCTCTCTCTCTCAAAAATAAATGAACATTAAAAAATTTTCTAAAAAATGTTCACAGAAAAACAATTATTGGCAATAGCATTGTTCAAAGAGGGACAAACTGTCTTTTTTTTTTTTTTTTGAGAAGTAGCAATAGTTGTTACATTTTAGAAATCCTCTTCTTTCCTAGAGAATTATAATTGTAAAGATGTCATGGATAAGTTACATCGGTTAAGAATTAAAGGGTACATGAATTTAAAGGATAAAAGTCTCTTCCTTCCCTTGCCCTACTCTTTTTGTTTGTTTCTTTGCTTGTTTGTTTTGGAAAAAAGATAATAGCAGTTTCATTTTGTGGCCAGAAAGACAAGTCTAACTCAATGTCTAATGTCTAACTCAACTGATAACCAAAAACAGTGTTTCAAGTTCAGTCAAGTTATTTCCTTAAAGCTATAGAGAATTACCAAGTAGCAGCTAAGTATCAACCTTAAATATACCAAGTTCTCTTTTTTTGCTTTTAATTTTTCTCCCTGTGTAAATATGGAGTATGATGGCAGACCCAAAAGACGATACTAGGTAGGTAACATGGCAACATGATGTTTGATCTTCAGAAGTACCCTATTTTTGTATCCCTAAGTGCTGCATTGCAAATTTTAATCCCAATAGTTTTACAAGATTAATTTGTCCACTGCATGTAATCCAATAACAACATCAATTCTGGGTAGATGTCTGGTAAGGATTGATAATGACAGTACTCTTGAGTGGCTTTGAAAAAAAAAGGTAGGAGTACTAGTGGCTATAAGAGGATAAACAAAAGTTTAGTAATAGACACACACAGATATTTAACCCAAATAGAATTCTAACTGTAGAATCTCAGAGCTGGCAGTGTTCTTAAAGGTCATTGACTATAATCCCCATAATGCAGGGATAAAAAAAATGAGGCTTAAAATGGAATTCCTAAGACTCCAAGTTATGAGAAGAATAATTAGTAGAAATTATGCCTTAAAAACTAAACTTTGCTTCTCTTTCTTTCTGGGCTTTGGGCTCCTCAGTGATGATTTCTCCCCTATTTATATATTATTTTATTACATTTAGGCTGAGTAAAAACATAGATTGTTATTCCCTTATGCACAAAATTATTCTCTGACTACTTGTATGATTAACTCAGTATTTAGTCTCATGTATAACATTTCACAGGAGGCAATTCGTAAATATACACTTTTGTTTCTTTTTTTGCTTCTTTTGCTTATGTTTTCTTATTTTTTTTCATTTTATAGAATTGTAGAGATGAAAATGAATCTCTACTATATCAACTCAGTTTAACTCTCTTATTTTACAAATGAGGAAACTGAGGCCAAGGAGATTTTTGTCACTTTACACCAGGTTCATAGCCCTTAATGATTAGGTGAGTGCTAAATTACCAGGTCCCAGGATTCAGTCCATTGCCCTTCATACTCTGATGTATTACATTCGTCTCATTTATAGTTTGTAAAAAATGAAATTATGAAATATTTGCAGCATGAAGAAAAATAAGGATAAAAGAGAAAAGGGAATAATACAATTAATATCCATGAATGCTAGGGTCTTTAAAATCATAAGGTTTTGTTCTATTTGCTTCAGACCATTTTGTGTTTTCAAGAACAAAGCAGATACAATTTAGTCCCCTGTGTACCTCTCTTCATCTTCCCCTCTTTATATTTTTGTTTTAATATGTAACTTTCCAACTTTTGTTTAGCAAAATTTTAAACAGAAAAGTTGAAAGAATCTTTCCATGCTCACCATGTAACTACCCGTTTAGATGTTTTATTAACATTTTAGTATATTGCTTTGTCCCAGATATATTTCTATAGTTGTTCCTACATTCTTTGATTCATCTAATTTTTTAAATTTGTTTCAAATGAAAGTGCAAACATCAGTTCACATGCATATCATTAACTAGTGTTCTATTTGTTTACATTTCTTTTTTTATGTGAAATTTACATACAATGCAATACAGAATTCTTAAGTGTAGTTTCATTGAGTTTTTGATAATTGCATGTCCCTGTAGAACCATCCCCAGGATTCCTCTGTGGAACACGATCATGACCCCAGAATGTTCCCTCATGCCCCTTCTCAGTCAATTCCTGGTCCAGCCCACTTATCAACAGCTGCCATTCTGATATTGTTCATCACAGATTAATTTTACCTGTTTTAGAATGGAATACAAATGGACTTCACACAGTATATTCAGTTTCATGCAAAACTTTTTTCACTTAATATGTTTTTGAGATATATCCATACTTGGGTGTATCAGCAGTTAGGTTCTGGTAGTTGAATTGTGGTTGGTTTATCCACTCCCCTTTTGTTAGAATGTAGGCTTTCTAATTTTAGTTTATTATAAATAAAGCTGCTATGATAGACACTCCAGCTTTGTACTTACTATTTAAATGGTATATCCTTTCCCATCTAATTTAGTTTAATTTTTTATACATTTTTAAGTTTATTTTTTTGAGAGTGAGAGTGTGTGTGCACTTAGGGGAGGGGCAGAGAGAGAAGGAGGGAGAGAATCCCAAACAGGATCCATGCTGTCAGTGTGTCCAGTCAGTGTAGGACTGGAAATACAAACAATGAGATCATGACCTGAGCCAATACCAAAAGTCAGATGCTTAATCCATTGAGCCACCCAGGTGCTCCCCATCCATTTAATTTTAAACTATCTGTGTCTTAGTATTTAAAATTCATCTCCTATATACAGCATAGACTTGAGTCTTGCTTTTTAAGAAATTCATTCCAATAATCTTTGATTTTTAATCGGAATTATTAATCTACTTACACTTAATGTAATTATTGATGTTATTTTATTTAGGTCACATTTAAAAACTTTGTTTTCCTTTTTTTCTCTTCTGTTTTTGATTCCTCTGTTTTTACTTTGCAGTATTACTTTGCACTATAGAAATGTTTTTAGAATATTTGGAATTCATATATTTAATGGTTACTTCTGGGATTACAATATATATCATTAACTTTTAACAGTTTAATTAGCATTAATATTTTATTATTTTAAAATGTGGAAACTTTGCAACTGTATAGGCCTATTTACTACTTTCCACTATATGTACATAAAATGTGTCTATTGTTTTTGCCTTATACCTTAGATCAGTTGCTAAAGCAGGAACAATTCAATGTAAGATCATTTTTGAAATTCTTAATTTGATTTAAAAAAAGAAAATGGAAACTAAGAAATTATGAATGAAGTAATATAAATAAATAAATAAATAAATAAATAGACGGCTAGGCGGCTCAGTTGGTTCAATGTTCGACTTCGGTTCAGGTCATGATCTGGTGGCTTGTGAGTTCAGCCCCTGCGTTGGGCTCTGTGCTGATAGCTTGGAGCTGCAGCCTCCTTCAGATTCTGTGTCTCCTTTTCTTTCCACCCCTCCTCTACTCACATTCTCTCTCTGTCTCTGTCTCTCAAAAATAAATATTAAAAATTTTTTAAAAGAATATAAATAAAATAAGATTTAAAACTATGAAGAAGTATGAAATCAATAGCCTATGATAAAATAATAAAAAGTAACCTATAATAAAGATAAGAAAATAAATATTTTCTCAAAAATTGTGGAAAATTATCAGTGGAATCAGAGACAAAAACATTTTAAAACTTATAACCTTAATTCTAATGTTCAAATGCAGAAGGTACAGGACACAGTCTTTTTGACTGATTTGTTGAAAAGATGATCACATATCAAAAGAAAGTTTTCGGACGGTGCATCTAGATTTTTTTCCAGTATGCAGGGCTGAAATGGGGTGAGGGATGGTGTAGAATCAAGCAGGCTAAGCAATTATTTGGCCAGGGGTTTTGCAACTTTATAATCAGGCGGGAGCACAGAAGGGTCTTTTTCCTTTGGGGCCCCGGGGCTGATGATGGCTATCCTGCAACCGGGTCAGTTAGTAGAACGAAAATTAACTGGGTAGTGGTGCTTACTTACGTAGGTAGGGAAACAGCAGTGGGTTCAGCCACTTTATTCAACTCCTTTTGTGAAGTCAGAAGTTGACTGGCCTTGTGTGGAAAAATCAATAAGGCATTTATAAACCTTCATGGAAAAAAAGATTTTTGAAAGGGGAATATGTCGGTTACATGGAGAGATGACCCTGTGTGAAGGTGGGAAGGGTTAGAGTAAGCGGATTAAGCTGCAGTGACTACAGGGAACACACGCCAGTATTTTTGATTTATGTGAGTGTTCATGTAGTGAGCGCTATCTGGAGAATAGCAGCGCCTTTCAAACCCTGTTGATGAGGCCTTGCCCACACATTGTGGCACTGGGAAGTTGCTGGAGTGTACTATGCTCACGGATTCTGCTTGGGGGCAGCTGATGATCCGTTTTATTTCTTAAGGGATGCCTGGTCTAATCTTTATAGTTTGGATGGGTGATATTTTGCTTCAAACTTCCTGCTCATGCATAGGATGATCAGTGATTTTTCTTTAAGAATCCTGCACACCCATATTTACTGTTGTTTAACTTTTAGATTTGAATGTTTTGCCCTCTTCCTCTCTTTTTCTTCATCACTTTCACTTCTGCATGATTGTTTAGGGTGAGTCTAGTTGTCATGGATGTATGAAGTGTCAAATATATGGCCCTCATTTATGTTAACTTTGGTTAAAATTTAAATGGTCTGAATTTTTACAACACTTTTAGTGCCCTGAAATTTTGTTTTTCTAAATTATATTAAGGATATTAATTCTAATAGAATAAATTACTATTGGATTCAGAAACATGAAATACTATAAAGGAATGTAGATATACAGCTGCTTCATGAATACATGCCTCTCTATTGAAGAATGTTTAGCATTATAGGAATTGAGTGTATTTTCTCAAAGTACAAACACGTTGGTAGGAGACACTGCACAAGTGGATGGGCCTTTAGGCTAAGTCTGCCTGTATGCCCCTCAAAGCTTTCTTGTATCTTCTATGATTTTCACTGCTGAAGCTGTTTTTTAATTTGTAAATGTGAAATGGGCTGGATCAAAGTCTTAGAAGATTCAAGGAATCTAATCCAATTTGATGTAGAGCAAAACACAATTTAAAATCTAAATAATTCCCAAACTCAAGAAGCTGCTTTCTGATCTACCTTCTTTTCCAATCATCAGAAAGCGAGACTCCTGCTGTAATTTTCTCTTCCCATGATAGGCAACTCTTCTATGCATCTCTCTCGCGACCTTAAAAAAAATTACTCTTGCACTGGTTCATTTGATTTAGTGGTCTAGAAATTTGAAAATGAGGTTGTCTGCTAAAGGTGACCCCCTGCAGTGGCTTTGGCAGCAGGGGTGTTCCGGAGCAGGGAGCAGTGGCGGGAAGCCCCCTGAAAGAGCAGTGGCGCTGACATGATTGGGCAGAGCAGGAAAGGCGGATTTCCTTCCGTGAAGCTCTCCTGCCCCAGGCGTCTTCCTCTGACTGTCACCCCATTAATGCGCAGCAATTGCTAGACAGTCTCCAAGTCATCACCTTCTGAAAAACAACAGCTGGGTTAACTGGCTTGAGGTCACTCAGTGAGTCAAGAGCAGAGCTGGGGTTAAGTCCCCGGTCTCCTCCTACCCAACTTGGTAAAGGACCAAATGGATAGGCTGTGGCTCCATCAGCATTTCTGATGTTTGGAGAACAGGCTCATTAAAGTGGCTCTAAACTGATTAAACCAGGTTTATATCCAGTTCCTTTCTCTTTTGTTCTTTCTTTCTTATTTCCTTCCTCCCTTCCTTTCTTCCTTCCGAAAAATATCCTGAATTGATCATGTACCACTTACTATACATATCTGCAAACATGCTTCCTAATTATACTGTCTGCCTCTCTTTGTGGTTTGCTTATATCAAATGATAATAGTCCCATAGCTCATCACATGTTATCATTAAAAATATAAAATCTGAAATTAAAACATTACAATGTTTACCCTTGAGTTTTAGAAGGGGAAAATTTTTTTGACTTTTTTGTGTGACTATTTTGATTCCATATATGAATTTCCTTCACATTTAAGTAGCAGCTACTCTTTTGATTATGTGTGGGGAAGGCAGATCACATGTAATTGATATTTGCACGCAAGAAAAAAAGTGACCTTTGTTAAGTTCATACTGTTGAATTTACAATCAAGCTTTTACCCAAAGGCACTTGAAAGATATAAAAATTAGCCACTGAGTTTAAGTACTTTATTCTGACCAACTGCCAAAATGAATAAAGGGCATAAGAGACAGAGAGACAGGGGTGGGGTGGGGCACAGAAAAAAAAAGGCAGGGTTGGGGGGGTGCAAAAGGATAAAGTTTAAAAAAATAGAATTAATTTTATAAACAATTTGGAAAGATGGAAAATAGACCTGATTGTGAATGACAGCCTCTTGAATCAGTGGTTTGTAATCGTTTTTAAAATTTTTAACTTTTTGTTTGTTTCTAGGCTTGACTCTAAATAAAGTTTAATAATGTTATGACCTCTCTCCCTAGAAAATACATATCTGTTTATCATATACAATTTTTAATACAATATTAGGTATTAAAGTCCCTTAAAGCCCATTCAAAGCTATAAGTTAAGAAATCTTATACTTAATTAAGGCAAATAGAAAGAAATCTAGGGAAAAATTTCAAAAATAAAATATTTCTTAATAATATTGGACTTAAACTGAGGATTTTTAGCTAACCCAGGGACTTCTGACTTGCTTTCTCATATATCACCTTACTAATTAATAAAAGCTACCAAATCTCACTTTTGAAATTCTCAGTCCTCTTATGATGTTGCTTTATAAAACATTGCTCTTAATTAATTAGTATCATCATAGGATTAAGCAGTGAAGGGAATTGTGAGAAGTTATTTGAATTTATAATGCAACTCTTGGCCATTAGAGTAGGACAAACCTAAACCATTCTAAAAAGTAAAATTACTATTAAAAATTTCCAAAGAAAATTCTACAACTGTTTTCAATAGCTAATGTCAATATCTAATATTTCCTCTAAGAAAAAGAATTTTTTCTTTATATCTGACCTAAATTCTTCATACTTCAGATTAAATAGTTATTTTTTTTTTATCATCACTGGGAATTGAACACAGCTGGTCAACAACTTCTGTGTAGTACTGCACAGAGCAGTACCTTATTTTTTTAATCAACTAAAATATGTAGATAATAGGTTGTTTTGATTGTATATTTAGTCTTGATCAGCTTCTAAAAGATTTTGCTGTGATTTAAACCCCTTGAATTTCAGCTTACGAACCAGAGTTTCTTTGGAACAAGCAAAACATGTTAAAATAGCAATTACTCTTGTAATTGCAAATAGCTGAAAGTTCCTAGATTTTTGATGCTCTTATTCTAGGTTTGATTTTCAATATGTTTTTGATTGCCTCCTTCAAATTTCTTTGCATTTTCTTGTAGTTTTATTTTTTTAAAATCATGTTTATAGTTTTAAGCTTATCAGGAAAAAAATGGAAGTCAGTTGGGGGATGAAATGGGAAAGAAGCAAAAGAAAAATTTTCCAATCCCTTAAGATGCTATATTCTTTTTAAAGAACTCCATTCAAATAAGAGTATTTTCCTGATCACTGTACGTTCATTTTCAATTAATATGTTAATTAAACTTGCTTGTGGATTTTTTGCAAATGCAACCTCACTTATAGTTAAAAGTTCTCAGCTTTCATTAGTGTAAGGGAGCAGTTTGGTTTTTGTTCCCCACTCTACCTCTTTTCTTTCTAAAAATGGCTGGAAGAAGTTTTTCATATTTCCATGGTATTCTTGTTACTAAGCCATTGATCCTGTCAAGTGTAATGCACAGTACTCTCTCAGTGGGAGATTTGTCTTCAGTATTTCCGTAGGTTATTCAGGGTGGCATATCCTCTATTGAAAGGTCTCTTTTAGTCCTTTTCTGTTTCCTAATCATGACCTTATATATTGACTTCATGTCCTGAACTACAACTCACCTTACTTGAGACGGTGTTTTTAGTTCAAGGAGACCTTTAAAATTGCTTTAGCAAGATATTAATTAAAAGTAAGAATTCTCTGAGTCATTTTTATGCATTTCTTTTCTCATAAATTATTTTAACATACTCAGTTACAGCAGATGACACAAGATCACAGTCTCACAAACACACATGATGTACGTAATGCAACAATATTAGAAATCAATAGTGTGTGTTTCATTGTATACTGTACCTAAAATATACACTAGGGTGACTTACATAAATCATTTATTCCCAGTCATGATTGATGACCTCATAACTCACGAGTGACGGGGCAAAGCAGAGCCCCAAACGAGTTATGAAATGTCATCAATAACAAGTGGAAACAAATGATTTATCCAGTGTCACAGCCCATTGTATGTTCAGTTTATGCAACAGCAGTTAATGATAAAAACACTCCAAATGGATGCAGCTTGTATTTTATTCATCACATATGCACATACTCTTCCTACACTATTTTACACTAGGTTAGTGCTTATTGTCCATGAAGAAAATGATCAAGGTTAAAACCTTGATCATAGGGAACTAGGTTGATAGAGAAGATATGATGTTTTTATATATATATATATATATAAATCCTTTTGGAATCTCTTTCCTCTTGACTAGGCTTTTCCCCTTATTTTCTCTTAAAAAATATCTATCTCTTTTCTAGCAAGGAAAACATTGAAAAAAATATCTGCAGCTAGGTAATTCAATTTATTTCTTTTTCAGTTGACATTTTAGGAGAAAGTTAGCATGATTTTTAAAGTTAAAGGATGTTATATGACTTCAACACTATTTTTTCCCCATTTGATTTTTTTTTCCTGACTGTATAGCTTAGAACCAAGGAATTTTATATTTCCATATACATTCCACATTCAAAGGCAGTAAGAATCTAACAAATTGTTTTATTTTGCAACATAATTCTATGCATCCTATGTATAGTTGGAAGTCCTGCATGTTTCATATAGAAATCTTATTTGTTAAATCAAAGTGCATTTATATTCTCACTGCAAATTTTAGATATGTTTCACTAAAGTTAGGGATATTGGTAGTTGCCAGAAGCTTGTATTTGAGGTTAAATTTATGAGTTCACATTCCAATTCCTCAAAATTGATATTAACTTTTGGGGGAAATGCCATTTAAAGAGAATGTCAGATTCTTTTGAATTAAAAGTTTCTCATTTGCGACACTCTCCTCCAATATTTATAATATTGACTCACTAAGAGCCCCAGAATCTTGTTAGATAAAACTTTATTAAGTGAATTTAAGAGACTGTAATATGGTTATCATGCTGTGCTGGTTGTTGTACAAAGTTAAACAAATCTAGTTTTTACTTGAAATGAACATTTAGACAAAAGGTAAAGGAGCAATTAGACATAAAGATATCTTTGTGAATCTTAGCAGTTATAGAAAGCATTGTATGTAGACATTGTATGAAACCAAATGTGTGTCAATCTCTACACCTCCGTTTTCATTCCGCTGGAGTTTATTTCTAAAATATACCCTGGATCTACCTGCTTTTCCAGATATCCACTGTTATCATTATAGTCTAAGCAAATATCTTTTATCCCCTAAACTCTCTTCTGTGGAAGCTTTCAAACCTGAGTGTCCATTTCCTCTCATCTCCCATCAACATGCTCTGCATGTAGGAGCCTCGAGTGATCTAGAACTGCAGCATTCCCTGCTGGAGCTCTTCAGGGTCTGTGCAGCACATTTAGAATACATCTAACTCCCTCTAACTGAATCTGTAAGTGGTCCCTGTGTAACTCGACACTCTCATCGCAATCCATTTCCCCTCCCATTTTAGCCACATGTTCTTTTTTCATTTACTCAAAGGGTCTTGCTGAGCTCCTTACGACTTTGGTATCTTTTTCTGTCCTATTCCCTTTGCTTGGAATCTGTCCTTTTGCTTGGCTAATATCTGCTCATCATTCAGATCTCTCTTAACATGGCTTTTTCAGAGAAGTCCTCCCTGAATTTTGTTCTATTCAGGCACCCATTGTCATCTGTCAATCTACTTTTCATTCACAATACCTGCCACAACTTTATTTTCATTTTATTTGGTTCTTTTTTTCTGAAGATATCTATCACAACTTTAATAGTATATTTTATCTCTATGATTATTATTTTCAACACATATCTCCACATGTAGGCTTTTAGTTTTATAAAGGAGGGCATATAGATTTTATTCATTGCTTCTTCTCAGAATCTAGCATAGTGCCTGATACCTTAATAAATATATATCTTTTGAAAAAATGAGAGTTTAAAAATGACAGTAGAAAAAATTAATAATTTTTATTGAATAATTTCTCATTCATTGAACTTTTACTACATGAAGACCATAAAGCTCAATACTGTGGAGATTTACTTAAAGATCTGAGAAATTGTTTTTTATCCTTGGAAAACATTAAATATGAGGACCTAAAATCAATTCAAGTATTTATTGAGGATACATGAGTAGAGCAAAAGCAGAGCTAATCTTGGAAGTATACTTGATATTGGTGAGTTTCAGCCTCAATTTAAAAATATAAGGAAAAGATTAGCAATTTGGAACAGAATAAACATTATTATTTTCCATAATGGAGTGTGCGTATCATGATAACAAGTTAGGAGAAAGTTTTGCTATGGTCTGGATTGTGTCCCTTCAGAATTCATACATTGGAGCTGTAAGCCCCAATGTGATAGTATTTGGAGATGGCATCTTTGGGAGATAATTAGGTTTAGATGAGATCATCAGAGTGGGGTCTTTATGATAGAATTAGTGCTCTTAAAAGAAGACTCCAGAGACCTAGCTCTCTCTCTCTCTCTGCACATGCACTCGGAGGAAAGGACATGTGAACATACAGCAAGAAAGCAGCTGCTGGCAAGCCAAGAAGAGAACTCTCATTTGGATTTGGCCATGCTGGCACCCTGATCTTAGACTTCCAACCTTCCATCCAAGTACTAACCAGGCCCTACCTTGCGTAGCTTCCGAGATCAGATGAGATCGGGTGAGTTCAGGGTGGTATGGCCGTAGACAGACTTCCAACCTCCCAAACTGTGGGAAAATAAAATTCTGTTGCTTAAGAAACATCCAGAGTATGGTATTTTGTTATGAGCCCAAGCTGACTAAGGCACATGTTTACTTGAAGATGTACTTTTCCAGAGAAAAAAATTTATGGATTTGAAAAATCTAAAATTATATTTCCAGTCTAAGCTGAGAGGCTATAAAAGTGAAAATGATTGCTTACTGGCTACGTGCTTTGGTAGAACTGTCCAGTAGCATGGGCATATGAAGATAAGTAGAATGGCATAAGAGATACCTCCTAGAAATTCTACTTGCTAGTATTCTGAAAATTGTTAATACTAATATTTATGATCCAATCTTAGCCTCTGTCAATAGGAGTGTAGTACTTGACTTTATGGAGAAAATAACTATTTTTTCTTCAACTATAATTATTTTATTTAGGGCATCTTATTAATAACCTAGAACATTGATTTGTATTGAAATTCACTGGGAAATATTTTTAATGTAAATTTCCAAGTCTTACCCCAGAATTAGTGGATTACAATCTATGTAGGTGGGACCTAGAATTTCTGTTTAAGAAAACAAACTACTATGTAAGCATTTGAGAAACATTGAATCAAAGCATATTCAGGGACACATGGGATGGTAAGAGGATATAATATTATGTCTTAGCAAGAAGATTTGAAGGATTTGGAGATGTTTAGTCTGGAAAAGACAAGATATTATAGTTGTCTTTCAGTATTTGACATCTTGCTGATAGAAGAACATGACTTGATTTCTGTCATTTAGAGGACAAAACTTGGATCGGTATGTGGGGGAATTTAGGGAGTATGATTTGGTCTCAAAGAGAAGCCTTATTAATTTCTAGGGTTGTTCATAGAATGGATTACATTGGTAATTGCTAAGATCTCTCTTACTGGTGATACTTAAGTGAAAGCTAAATAACCTCTAAGGGGAGAGCATAAGAAACCTTCCTAATACATTCAGATTTTTCAGTCATGTGAATAACAATATATTTTTAAAAAATGTCTCCCCTGTCTCTAGCCCTCTATCTCCTTACTGTCAAGCCAGTGAAGATCTGCCAAAATGGGATCCCAGCTTTGTTGAAAGTGTGTGAGGGCACTGAGCATCTCAGAAAGGCAGTATTGTATGGGAAAGAAGTTGGAAAAACACATAGAGCTAAACTCTTAGGCCTCTTGCTGAAAGCAATCCCTCCTGTAATCATACTCAGTTATTGGGGAACCCTTTTTTCCATGTCTCTTGCCTAAACCTCTGATTAGAGTTTGCCTAATACCAATAAATTTTATAATAGTTGGTGATTAATTGAACAAGTCCCTTTTAGATTAGGTTGGGAGTTATTGGTGTCCACATCTGCAGTAGGATGTTTATAAATCAGCCCCCAAATGTAGGTTTTCCAGATATCACTTTATTGAGCCTATCATTATAGGAATTTGAGTTGGGTAGCTGTGCCTAGGATGCAGCAATTTGTGGTAGCTGACTCTTGGGAAACTTTGCATGAGGACAGCCTGGTGAAAGAGAGAGGATTGGCAGGTGCAGAGAGACACCTGAGTTCCAAACCTATGCACAAAGTTGCTGGTCAGAGAAAAGAAGTGCCATTCTTTATTTACATCTGTCTAGTAGCCATTCAGGCTACCCATGTGTAATCTTTGTCATTTAAAGTCATATCTTAGCTTTAGTTTTGTTCTGATTTCACCCAAATAAAGGTGGTTGGGAGATGGGAGGAACAAGAAAGAGAAAATACAGTGAAATTCCCTGTGTTATCCGAGACATGGTTCTAGGGACTTCCTTATGTACATTAAAGTGGTTTAGTGATTTCTTTATGATTTCTTTATGATTGATTTCTTGCCTTATTCTCACTTGTCTTTAAGATAAACTTAAAAAAAGTAATGATACAAAGACTATAAAAATTGGAAGCAGGTGAAATATAAATCAATATGGAATAGTGATTCAATACATAGTTAAAACCAATGCATCTTTTATCTTGTTTTTTATTACAAATAGCCAAATCTTACCCCAGATCTTTTATCAGAATCTTTGGAATCTGAGCCAGGGTCATGTATAATTTTAAAAGGGAATAGATTTAATGTGTAGCTAGAGTGGAGAACAGATTTCTTGCATTAGGAATGCAACTAGGTGGCTCTGGATCAAGGTCTGCCCTGCAATAAGGAAACCAGCAGGTCCATTTCCATGATGGCTCACTGAGGTGACCAATTCCTTGTTACATGAGCTTCTCTATAAGGTTCGGGTGTCCTCACAATATGACAGATGGCTCCTCCAGAACACATAATACAAGAGAAGAATAAAGGTCAAAGTCACAGTGTCTTTTATAACCTAGCCTTGAAAATAACATTCTACTAGTCAACCACACATACCATGCTCATAACAGCTCTCATTCCATGAATTAAGGAACAACTGTTGGAATTTCGTCAACTGTCAAGAATGTTTATTTCTACTTTAACACTCAGGAAGAGGGAAATTATGCAGGTTCAGACAAGGAAGAGGGAAAATAACTACAGAATAAGTTTTCAGACACGCTGACCTGAATGAAAGGTGGGCTTGGGCCAAAACTTAGTTTATTACATAGCTACCGTAAGAAGTCCCCAATAATTAAT
Organism: Suricata suricatta; assembly: GCF_006229205.1. Classification (NCBI taxonomy): domain Eukaryota; kingdom Metazoa; phylum Chordata; class Mammalia; order Carnivora; family Herpestidae; genus Suricata; species Suricata suricatta. Next base: position 84,007,865 of record NC_043706.1, read on the forward strand.
TTTAGCCTAGAGCCCATGGTGCAAATCATGAAAAGATCTGAGTATTTCTCCTTTCTCAATGTACAGTGACTGCAGTAAATGGCTGCAGTTATTTTGAGGAAGACTGAAAGGTGATATAATTTTTCCATATCGGTACCTTGCCTACTAAGTGAGAGGCTTTGATTTTTCTATTAGTGTAACTCTAATCGAGTCTCTGTTCACCAGACCTAGAGGTTTCACTATCTAGATCAAATAAGACTATTCATTTATTTAGTTATAAGGACCTTATTGTCAATTATTCATTGCCAAAGTTCATTCTGTTGGTCCCTTTAGCCCTAATACCTATTATGGCAACAGTATTCTCCTTGCCTTTTGTAATTAAGTCTCTGCTACCCTTAAATCTTATCATGTCCACTGAAATCAAGAAACCCATTTCAGTGGCAATATGAGATGGCTCCTTCCTTCCTCCCTTCAGAGGGCAGTTATGACAATGTATTCTGAGTATATTGGTGCTCCTTCAACAATTTAGTTAATGTCTTTGTGAAGGTCAAATGCTTTGGACTGGAAGAAATAGGGGGCAGTTGCATGTAACAAATTCACTTCAACACTTTTCTTTTTCTAAATCTTGGCTTTCTTCTTCCATACTTCCATACCAAGACTTTTCCAGCATCTCCACATGATTATTTTAGGCCACCAATGATTTTTGGTTTCAGATGACTAACTAATGACATGCTGACATTTGACTCAGATCTGGAAGAAAATAGGATATGACATGTGAAAAACTGGCATCCCTTTACAAGTGAAGTAGCCTCAAGTGAGGTCATTTCCAGTTTTTCATAAGGTATCATCTGCCTTATCAGTCAGGGTAGGAAGTCTCTGTTGACCCAATAGGTTTGGTAGGATTTGGAGTGGGGGAACTGTGTACTCAAAGATCTGAAAGATCCCAATTACAATCTTAATCAATTGTCATCAAAATTTCATGGTTCTACTTTTTTCTAATCAAATTTCTAGTTTTCCTATAAGGAATATGAATTTCTTGTAATTCAGCAACTAAAGAATCAGATTCTTTTTTTGATTTAGCTAATCAGCTCTGTGACAGTAGACATAAGAGATTCAATCTTTTAAGGCAAAGAAACTTTCTTTTTTCTGCTATCACTTAAACAAAGACTTTATGTTAGAGCCTGTGATTTTTCTTCTTTTACATCACCAATGCAGTGATAGGTAACTAACATGTCTGACCACCCTTGCATCATTATGCTTATCATACTCTGTTTCAGAAATTGGTGCTATTTTATTAAAGTTGTACTTTCTTGTAGGTGCTTCATTCCAGGAGACGATAGGTGGTACCTGAAGTATCTTTTTTACTACTGAGACCATGGTCTACCAATATTCAGCACTTTTTGGCAGCCAGCTTCTCACTTCTTTTAAGCAAACTCAGATATTCATCTTTGAATATTTCATCTACAATTATTTCTGATAATCTATATTAGTCAAGGCTCAGTTTATGACAATAGAAACCAGTTCAGCTAATTTAAGCAAAAAGACATCAAATGTAAGGAATTATGTGTTTACAAAATGTTGGAATTCTGGGAGGATAGGGAGCTTGACTGGGCCTCCAGGGAGACTTCCAGAATAATGTTTCAGAATAGTTCTGCCAAGGAAATTGAAAACTTTAGTAAAATTAGTGGCTGGGGAATCAAGACTCTATCACCAGAACTATAGACTCCAGAGTCACACCACAGCTACTAGATCTGACACAGAGAAAATGGTTGTCTTATGCATAAAGTTCTGTTGAACTTAAATAAGTGCTAAATTCATTTCATGCCATATAATTGCTAATACCTCAATTGCATCCAAAATTCTAAATACAAGGGAATATGGGAAATGAGAGGATTCTAGCCTTTATAATCTATTATTTAAAGTGTTTATCACAGCTCTTATAAATTTATGGTAAATTCTGGAAGAATATTAGTTATTTTTATTGTTACCAAGAAAGTATACCATGTTACTTGAGTGCACTATACTGTTTAAGGTAGACTTGGCATTTTGTGTTCTCCTTATTCATGGTCTTTGTTGGTAGAGTGATTGTTGTGCACATAAATTTTATTTCCAATTGCCTTGTTGGCCAGTGTCTTCAGATTTTTGCACCTACTGCATTCACCATCCTGTATTCTAATGTAGCTTCCTGTTGTGAACAGCTCAGCAATAGTTTGACTTCTTATTGCGCAGGTTCTTATAATAAGTTGCACAATTCTTATGCATCCACCATTTGTTAAACCTATCTTAGTATTCTGAAGATAACTAGAAAACCATAAGAGTATCGTGAATAAGAAAAATGTATTGTGCTTTGAAGCCCAAAGAAGAGGATGCATATAACATATTCAAAGTATCTTTAGATTGATATTTGTCTCTAGTCAGTAGCACCTTCTTAAGTCTTGCTTGGTCTCATAAAGATTGCTTTGTTTGTTATTAAAGTATGTGAGACAATAAACAGTGTCAGGATTCAGAGATACTTAGCTAAATAATAATGAAAATTCCTATACTGATTATAAATACTAAACCCAAATCATAATTCTTAGTGGCCTAAATATTGGCAAAACTGTACAGATGTGAAAGAAAAAGTTCTGAAACTGTTGGCATTTAATAGAAGGTTAAGGCTGGAGGGGATCTTAAAGATCATCTAGTCTAAGCTTCTAATTTCCTACCTTGGGAGACTGAAAACCAGAGCTGAGGTAAACTGTTCAGAGTCGTGAAGGTTGTTCATGGTAAGGCCCCAAAAAGAAGTCAGTCCCCTTTGAGTTCTCTGTAGTCTAGGATTGTAGCCACTACAAAATACCTTTTCCTTTTAATATTCTTAGCAGTCATTATTTAGCTTGATCCATGTTTCTTTTAAAATAGTAAGGAAATCAATATGTTTAAATTAGTCTTCACTGTTAAAATGTATTCATTTACAGGAATATTTATGGTCTTTTTCCTGCTGTTTAAAATAAAGCTTTTGAAGACGACTTGGAAATGTGGTTTGCAGAATACTCTGCCCTCCAAAAGTGGTATATCAACACTTTCTTTTTCTAGAGAATTGTTTTTATTGTCAAATAACTGCTTTTTCATATTCAGTGGAGTGCAGCAGCAGTGGCATCTGATGATTAATTAGTTCAAAAAGTGTTAGTTCCCTAAGGATAGCCTGTTAGATACTTTGCAGGTCATTTAAAAAAAAGAAATCTATTGCTCATGTTTACAGGTGGTGGCACACTGAATTTAGATTGGTTATAAGACACACAGTGAATTTACTACTTCTGCAGTTGTCATTGCTAATCTTGTTATAGTAATCCCGAGCAACAATCCAAGTTTACATTTGACAACAGAGGGATGAGTACTTGCCTCTTTGATTCTATATTACATTAAATATTCTTTGCACTTTCTTTTTAGATTCTTACAATAGCCTGCATCATTTGATCTAACCATGTTTTACTTTAAAGTTCCTAAGGAATTAATTCCTTTGTAAATCCTGACTGATTTTGTTAAATTAATTGGGTAAATTATGTAAATGATTGGTACTGGTCTTGAATAGGACTTTGGATAACAGTACATCAAAGTCACCATGCAATGTGATTCCTGAAGTTGTCCCCCACAATGTTGGCACCAGATTACATAATAAAGTGTACAATGTTCCTTAAAAGATTATTTTGCGGTTTTTCATGTTTGACGATCACTACTTGATCGTGGTTCTAAAATGGTAGCTTAAACACATCTGGTGAAGCTAAGAGATTCTCAGCAGAAACCTTGATAGAAAGATAGGGAACGTTTTATATGAACGTACTTAGAGCTGCTGGTGAAGATTATTATCTGATACATTTCATAACAGATTTGGACTTTTCTAGGTTCTAAAGCCATTAAAACCTATGGGCAAAATTTTACTTGCCTCAATATAGAAAGGAAAAAGTGTTGGGTCTCTATTAATAGACACTATAATAGGTGCTGGGACCCCTAATTTATAGGTTACAAAAGTTGAGACAATACATTTCACCTGAAGCACCTGCCATATGCCTAAAATTGTGTAGGGTGCTCCAGGGATCCAAGAGAAGCAGAAATGGGCAAGGCCGTGGTGGCTTGCCAGGGAAAAACAGTGGACCCTCTTAATTTAACTTCTTAGTAACCATTTTTTCTCATCTGAATTTGACTGAACTGAATTTGAAGTGCTGAACTGTAAAATACACTCCAAACAATTATAAATGCTAATGTTCTGTTTCTCAGGGGCTCAGAATATGGCTATCAGTGAAAGCAAAATTAGACCTCCATCATTTTCTTTCTTTTTGTTGTTATCTAAAAGAGATCTCATGGGCTCAATGTCACTTGTAGTCCTTTCCTGTGTCTATTATGTATTTATTGAGCTTCTTTAATTACAGTCTTGAAAGTGTCAAGTAAATAGATTAAAGGCTGCCAATATTAATTTTTAAATGTATTTAAAATCTGTAAGAACTTTTGTTTCCTCTTCCTTGGAAAACAAAGGCGATGGCTCAGGGCTTTAATTTGGTTTTATTTTTCTATTTTAACTCTGGTTGATTGTTGTAAATGTAGTGCAAATTAATTTCACAGAGATCTACTTTTGTATTGAAAATGAACAGAAAGTCTGTGCAAATATTCTCTTATTTTTTCTAGATATAAGTGATCTTGATAGTTAATGCTTGCCTTTCCAGGTTGAGAAAGTTTACAAAATTTATCCAAACAATACAATTTTTCCCTCATTACTCAGTCATAATCATTACCATGGGCTATTTGAAAAATCATCAATCTGCATTCAGCTCTGTGCTGTGAACTTAAACTGCTCATATACTCACTTGTATATTAATACTGCCTTTTATCCGCTAGAAGAAAACTATCTCATGTCATAGAAACTTGTAATGAATTAATCACCATGTGACCCTTTATGAGGTAGAATATTTCATTAATTCCACCATCATTTCTCCTCTCTATCTTTCGGTAGAAGGGGACAGTTTTCACCAGAAGGCTGAGCAAACTCCGCGAGTAAGCACTGGCTTTCCATTCTCAGGTGCAGACTGTTGCTATCCTTTTCTCCTATTCCAGACAGCCTCAAGATTTCAGTTAGAGCCCCTAATCAATCCATCAAAGTCCTTAAACCATGCAGAACTATTCTTTTGTCTTTGGAGTAACCAAAATAACCAGTTCTAGAACCTCAAGGTTAATCCTGGCTCCTAAGTGGCCAGAGCATCATGACAGATACTTAACTGCTTGTGGCCAAGGTTTGTGCTCCTAGTGTGATACTTTGTGCCAGGTTAAATGGCAAAGAAGTTCCTTGTGAGTCTAAGAGGGTGCTCTTGTGATAGCTAGTCAATGATATCTTTTCAAACACTGTAAATGGGATCTAAGCATTTCAGTTGCTGACTCCACATCTTTCAAAAGGTATTACATCCTTTCAGAAGTTAATTGATAAACATGGTAAATTTGGTGAATTGGTTGCTTGGCAAATGGCTCTTCAGGTGAATTGCCCCCAGAAAAGTGGTTTCAGATTGATTTTCAGCATATTAATATAGAGCCAGGCTAAGCCATGACCCTTGCTCACTTCTTGCTTGAATACATAGCCAGAGTGATATTTCTAAAAACACCAGTCAGATGTACTGCTTTTCTCTTAACCCTTTTAATCACTTCTCATTGATTTTAGGATGGCTCTACCTGCTTCAACCCATGCTGACCCCTTCAGCTTACTAGGCACTCGCTCCTACCCACCCTCCGTTTCCTATGCTCCAACCACTCAGGCCCTCTCAAATCCCTCCTTTCTTAGAACTTACACACGTGCCTCCATTTGTTCAGAAATCTCCTTCCCCCTTTTCACTGGCTAACGCTTTCTCATCCTTTAGATCTCAGATGAAATGTCACTTTTCCTGGAGGCCCTCTCTAATCCCTAAAATAGGTTAAATCTCTTTATTAGATGTCCTCTATGCACTTTTAGCTTTTCTCATGGTATGTACCAGTACCATAATAAAATTATTTGAATAATTGTTGTCTGTCTCCCACACTAAAGTTCAAGCTCCAGGAAGATAGATAGCAACAGCTTTCTGGTTCGGTGCTATCAAGTAGTATTTCTGTGATGATGGAAATGTTCTGTTTACATTATTTGGTATGGTAGCTGTGAACCACATGTAGCTATTGAGTTCCTATAATGTGGTTAGTGTGACTGAAGACTTGAATTTTTAGTTTTCTTTAATTCTGATTAATTAAAAATTAAATTTAAATAGTCATGTATAGTGGCTACCATAGTGGACAGTATAGGTCCAGCTCACTAACATATCTGAAATTCTTAGCATAGCACCTGGTATAGTAGGTGCTCAATTAATATTTGTTAAATTAATGGTTTAGTGAGGTTTGTTGAGTTAATCTTATTTTTGGATAATGAAACTTAAGGACAGAGAGAATGTAACCATTATTCACAACAACATACATACATACATTCATTCATACTTTATAATGCTTGATTTACATTTTTAAGCCTTAAATTTCTAAGTCTCAATTTCTTCATCTGTCACATGGAGAACATAATAGCTATCCTTTAATATGAAAAGTATTTTTTCTAAAATGAGGTAAAATTGTTATGCAACATGGAAGATTCAGGAGTACGTCTTTATAATTTGACATCTGTGTACACTACAAAGTGGTCACCACCAAAAGTCTAGTTAACATCCATCACCATACAGTGGATTCCCTTTACTCATTTTGCCAACCCCTTATGCCCTTCCTCTCTGATAATCATCAGAGATCTATGAATTTGATTTTGTAGTGTTTTGTTTCTTTTTTTATTTTAGATTCTAGATATGAGTGAAATCATATGATGTTTGTCTTTCTTCATTTGACTAATTTCACCTAGTATGATACCCTCAAAGTCCATCTATGCTGTCACAAATGGCAAAATTTTTTTATGATTGAGTAAACCTTGAATATGTTTACTATATCATTTTTATACATTCATTCATTGATGGACACTTATTTCTGTATCTTGGTTAATGTAAATAATGCAGTGAACATAGGGATGCCTATATCTTTTCAAATTAGCAATTTGGTATTCCTTTTTGATAAATGCACAGGTGGAATCACTGGATCATATGGCAGATCTGGTATTAATTGTTTGAGGAATCCCCATACTATTTTCCATAGTGACTACACCAATTTACATTCTCACCAATAGTGTATGAGGGTTTTATTTTTTCCACATTTTTTGCAACAGTGATTTCTTGCCTTTTTGATACTAGCCATTCTAAGAAATATGGGGTGATATCTTACTGTGATTTTGATTTGTATTTCCCTAATAATTAGTGATATTGAACGTCTTTTAATCCTGCTGGCCATCTGTATATCTTCTTTGGGAAAATGTCTGTTCAGATCTTTGCCTATTTTTGAATTGATTGTTTGATTTTTATTGTTGGGTTGTATGAGTTCTTTATATATTTTGGGTACTATCCCTTTATTAGATATGATATATGATGTGATGTGATATGACATAAGATGAAATGACAATTTTCTATCATTTGTAGGGTTGCCTTTTAAATTTCATGATGGTTTCCTTCACCGTAAAGAAGCTTTTTAGTTTGAGGTAGTGTCAATAGTTCATTTTTACTTTTGTTTCCCTTGCCTCTAGCAAATATACAAATACATTACTAAGACTTATGTCAAGGAGATTACCACCTATGTTTTCTTCTGGGAATTTTATGGTTTCAGGTCTTACATTCAAATCTTTAATCTATTTTGAGTTAATTTTTGTGTATGGTATAGATAGTGATCTAGTTTCATTGTTTTGCATGTGGCTATCTAGTTTCCCCACCTGTTTACTGAAGAGACTGTTCTTTCTCCATTGTATGTTCTTGGCTTCATTGTCATAAGTAGTGACCATGAAATGTGGGTTTATTTATGGGCTCTAATTTCTGTTCCATTGATTTGTGTGCTAACATCATAACTGTTTTTGTTGCCAAAGTTTTGTAGTATAGTTTGAGATCAGGGAACATGATACCTCCAGCTTTGTACTTTCTCAAGGAGATTCAGTTGCTTGGGATATTTTGTGGTCCTATACAAATTTTAGAATTATTGGTTCTAGCTCTGTGAAAAATAACATTTAAATTTTGATGGGGATTGACTTGAAAATTTAGATTGGTTTGGGTAGCATGGACATTTTAACAATATTAATTCTACTAATCCATGAGCAATGTATACTTTTCCATTTATTTGTGTCTTCAGTTTTTTTTTTTTCCACAAATGTCTTACAGTTTTAAGGTTACAGGTATTTCACATCCTTGGTTATATTTATTTTTAGGGGTTTTATTCTAACTGATGCAATTGTAAATGGATTTGATTTCTTAATTTCTTTTTCTGATAGTTCATTATTAGTGTATAAAAATACTAATTGTTTTAAAAAATACTAATTGTTTTTATTGGTTTTATATTCTGCCACTTTACTGAATTTATTTCTGCCACTTTACTGAATTTATTTGTTCTATTAGCTTTTTTGTAGATACTTTAGGATTTTTTATATATTGTATCTTGTCATTTGCAAATGGTGACAATTTTAATTCTTCCTTTCCATTTTGGATGCCTTTTATTCTTTCTTGTCTTATTGCTGTGGTTAGGATTTCCAGTACTATGTTGAATAAAAGTAAGGAGACTGGTCATCCTTGTCTTGTTTCTAATCTTAGAGGAAAGATTTTCAGCTTTTCACCATTGAATATGTTAACTATGGGCTTGTCATATATGGCCTTTATTATTTTGAGGTATATGTATATTCCCTCTATACCAACTGTGTTGAACTATTATTATAAATATTTAGTTTTATCAAATGCTTTTTCTTTATTAAAGCAATCATATGGTTGTTATTCTTCATTTTGTTAATGTGGTGTATCATGTTAATTGATTCACAGATGTTGAACCATCCTTGCATCCCTGAATAAATCGCATTTGGTCATAGTGTATGATCCTTTTAATGTATTTTAAATATGGTTTGACAATATTTTGTTGATAAGTACTTTTAGGTGCTACAATACACTTCCTAATTGTTTATTTCAATGTTATATTCAGAGGGATATAACTTCTTTTGCCTATGACATTTTTCAAGTGTTGGTACATTTGTATAGTGGAATTAAAAGATGTATTGAAACTTTAGGTTTATTTACAAACTAACATTGTTTAACATTAAGGAAAATACTACATTTAATTCACATGTTACAATGTCTTCTTGCTATGAAGGTAGTACCTAGAGCTACAATAAAGTCCAGGTAATTGACAGATATTCTTAATACTTATACAAAAATAAATTAGAATATAGTTTAATTAGAATATAACTATAATTAGAACATAAATATACTCAAATTTTGGGAGTTGTGGAGAGAACTTAAGTTGTAAAGGAGATAGGGCATGGCATGGAAAGAACTCTCTGTTGAGAGCCAAGATATTCAGGTTTCTGTCCAATAAACTAGGTTATCTTGGAGAAATCATCCCCTCCTAGGGAGGGGGGCCTAACTTTCTCATTTGTTAAATAAGATTTAAAAAAAAAATCTTAAGTGTTAAAACTCTAAGAGTGGGAAATAAAGAACCATATAAGTATGAGTCATATAGGTTGCATATGACATTTGTATTCTTATTCTAAAAAATCTCATGCTTTATTATACTTTTTACTTGTAAGTGAATAAATCCATATTTATACTATTTCTCCTTCATAGAATTATCTACCGTTTTGGAGCCATATATTGCTCTATACTGAGCCCTGTAATAATACTGACAAATCTTTCTTTGTCCTTACTCAATATAGGGTGACAGCAACTGGACAGATGAATTGGGATTACTTTCCTGGAGATGATGTCATACTTGACTAGAGGAAGTATACAATTTATTATCCAAATTGTCACATTTCTAAAATTGAAAAGGGCCCATTAACCAGGACTCTGAGAGAAGTGTATAAGGGATGCAAAGGGAATGATTTTAATGTGTTCTATGTAACTTTGCATACCCTTCTTATTCTCTACCCTTCTTGAGGCAGAGATAGAAAATATTTAGGTTGAATAAAGGTAACATTTTGATTCAAGTAGATAATTTGCAGGTTTTGCTTTTTATATGTAAAACAGCATGAATTGCCAAATAAGAGGGCTCAAATTTGTCCATAAATTCGGAGAAAGACAATTATACCAAATCGAACAAACTCACTGAAATATGCAGTTCACTACCTCATCTTGCTTACCTCTCCATGAAAGGTCAAAAGTACCTCCTCCTGTGATATGTCTGCAATCCCTGAAAGATTGATTAATTTTCTATATAATACGGAATTGCTGAATCTAGTGAACCATAACTTAATGTAATTTGTATTATACTTTATCAGTCACCTTTTAAAAGTATTTAAGAATGAAACTTTCCCTTGTAGGCAATGGAAAACTTAGAAATACTTGCTTTCTTTATAATAACTTTAGTGGTTTATATGACTTAATTATATTAAGGTTAGTGTAAAGTTCTTAAAGGGATTCAAATGTGAAAATTGACTTAATTTAGGTTTTTAAATTTTGAAATGGAAAAGTCAGAATAAAGAAGATGGATTTTATGTTGCATGGGGAAGAATGAAAAAAATAATCTTCTTGCATATGGTGAAAGAGTGGCTAAAGAGACATTTGAAAACTTCTCCTTGGTAACTCTTAATTCAAAAGATAAGGTGTAGCATAAGTTATAGAAACCTATCTACTCTTGGAAAGTTTTATAGTATACTAGGCTTCTCTTACATATGACCTATTCTTTAAGCAGGAGGGTTGAGAACACCAGAGATTTGGAGGTTAAAGGCAAAGTATATTCCACTCTTTGACATGAGACTATTTCCCCTTTTTTATTCTCTATGCAACACTCTCCCCATCACTGTTCCTTAAATTCCTAATTCTCAACTCATTTTAAAGTTTGACATGAGAAAACGCTGAAGGAATATATGATCTTCAAATAAGTACATGAACTGAGAGGCTGGGTTGAGCCCTTGGTAAACCCAGGTCTTAAATGAAACCAAGAGGATTCTGCAGAGGGCTCTGTGTGTGTGTGTGTGTGTGTGTGTGTGTGTGTGTGAATTTCCTGTTTATCAAACTAAGTATTATTGATTGTAATGGAGATGGAAGAGATCTCCTTTGATAGAGGCCTGGTTCCTCTTGCCCTGATTTCCTATGAAGGCAGAAACTCAATTAATATGTCCCAGGTATCTTAGGAGACTATAGAATCATAGTTAAATTTGGAGAAATTACACATAGAGGTGGAGAAGGGCAATGTCTCTTTGAAGTAGGGTAGCAGATAATGCCTTTAGTCTTGATAAATTCTTTCCTTACTGTCTATATTTGTCAGGCTTCTCCAGAGAAAATAAGCCAATGGAATGAAATTATATATGTGTGCATATTTTATATATCTAATTATTTCATATATATTAATATATACATTTATTTTAAGAAATTAGCTTATATGACTGGGGAGCCTTGAGAGAGGTCATAATATGGGTCATAATATGAACAAAATGTTATTTTGGAGATTGAGTTAGCCCCTCATCTTAAAGTTAATCCATATATGAGGCCATGACATTAAACATACTTATAATATGTTAAATTAAATTTAGCACATTTTTTAAAGTACCTACTACATGCCAAGCCCTGTGTTTGCACAAAGAGCACAAAAGTGAATAAACATGATTTCTGCCAATAATAGCATAGACTGCTGCTATATCACAGTTGGTGGGATAGATAAGAAATACTAAAACACATTGAGTCATTAAGAAGATGTGTTGCAGCCAGAGCGCTGGTAAGGTATGGGAAGGATGTAGTAAATGAGAATAAGAAGCAGAGAATCTGGCCTTAATAGGTGGAAGACAGCCTAGGATTGGGAAAAGACTCTTATCTATTCACAGTCTACCAAAGGAGGTCACAGGGAGCTAGGGGTTTAGATTTGATGTCGCTTTAGACCACCACACACATAAAATTCAGAAATTATTGTGGTCTAGGGGCAACTGGGTGGCTCAGATGGTTAAGTGACCGACTTCAGGTCAGGTCATGATCTCGTGGTTCGTGGGTTTGAGCCCCACATGAGACTCTGTGCTGACAGCTCAGAGCCTGGAACCTGCTTTGGATTCTGTCTCTCTCTCTCTCTCTCTCTCTCTCTCTCTCTCTCTCTCTCTCTCTCCTCCCCTCCCCCCATTCACACACTGTCTCTCAAAAATGGCAAAAACATTTAATAAATTTAAAAAAATTGGTGGTCTTAAAGATATATGCATCCCTTGATAGCCACAAATGAACCAGGTCCTGAATCGTGATATAGCATATAACTCTAGGTAACCAACTAATCTTAATTTTAAGCCTTATGTTGTTTGATATACCTTGACATGTCATTCCTCTGCCAATGAATGTGACACTTTTAATACCATGTCTAGAGACCCATGTTGTCTCTTGTGATGTCTATGTGAAATGATCTGTCATATAAGAATTCTTTGGATTGTGGCTGAGTTCCTATTATGGTCCTGACAATCTTTTCATTTGACTCAAGAGAGCAAGATTCACCTAACTATCCATGCATAATCCTTAGAATGCCAGAAAACTAAGAACTCTTCTCAGTGCTCATGTCTTGCACATAATTGGGCATATAGTCATTGCCCAATAAGTATTTCCCACACAAATGAATAAATGAATGAATAAGTGATAACTGTTATTTTAGCTCTCTTGGAATTTGGTTAAGTTGACAATTGGATAGGCTAGATTAAGTGATATAAGAAATATAAAATAGAATCACTAGAATAGGGTAAACTATGTGGGATTCTGCTAGAAACAGGAAATAAAAGGTAGTGGGATATGAGAACATATGCAGGTTGCAACAGGCAGAGGCTATAGGATGCTACCTGTTCCTGTGGATGCAGAGTATTAGCAAGAAGAGCTGTCAGAGGATTGATGGGCAAGCAACAGTAGGTGGTAGCTAGCCTGGAAGAAAGAAGTGAGAATTTAATTATGGCAACCAAAGTTAAAGAGTTAAGTGTCTAACCCTTGGAGGAGTGACGAGATATTCCTAGAGGAGTTTACTACTCAGGCATAGTAATGGTATGCAAGCATAGAGTTAGAAGGGACTGGATGGGGTCAGGGCGGGGGGGTTGTGAGACACAGACCTAGGGATTAGAAGTGGATCTTCTAAGGTCTTTGGGCCACAAAATAATTCAGGAGGTGAATTACTAGACCTGGCATCCAAAACACAGTAAAATCAACACTAAGTTGAAACACTATTTGGAAAAGACTGAAACTGGATGGACCTCTGTCAATGACAGTAGAGGGACTTAAGCTATTACAATGGGCTTTAGCTGTGGTCAGGCACATTCTATCCTGCCAGTCAGAAGACACATTGTCCCATCACCTTGAAGGTATTCTGAGCTTCCCAGGGAAGATGGGGATGCTTTCCCATCTTGTAAAAAGATAAAGTGAGTGGCAGAAATGCCAGGGCCCCAGGGCTGTAATGTGTATTTTGCTGTTTTATGATGGAATGTTCTGTATATATTGGTTAGATCCATCTGGTCCTATGTGTCATTTGAAGCCATTATTTTCTTAATGACTTTCTGTTTGGGTGATCTATCCATTGATGTTAGTAGGTATTAAAGTTACCTACTATTTTTGCATTACTATCCATTATTTCTTTGTTTGTTATTTGCTGCTTGGTGTATTTGGGTGCTTCCATCTTGGTTGCATAAGTATTTACAATTGTTAAATATTTTTGTTGTACTGTTTCCTTTATGAATATATAGTGCCCTTCTTTGTCTTTTGTTACCATCCATGTTTTAAAGTCTATATTGCTACACTGGCTTTCTTTTCACATCCATTTGCATAATAAATGCTTTTCCATCCCTTCACTTTTACTTTGCATGTGTATTTAGGTCTGAAATAAATGTCTTATAGATGGCATATACATGGGTCTTACTTTTTAATCTATTCTGTCACCCTCTGTATTTTGGTTGGAATGTTTAGTCCATTTACATTTAAAGTAATAATTAATAGGAATGTACTTATCACCATTTTGTTACTTGTTTTATGGTTGGTTTTTGTACTTCATCTCTGTTTTGCTCTTCTCTTACAGTTTTCAGGCTTTCTCTAGTGACATACTTGGATTCCTTTCTTTTTATTTTTTGCATATCTAATACCAGTGGTTGATTTATGGTTACCATTAGGTTTATATATAATATTTTATGCATATAGGAATCTGTATTAACTCAAGTCTCTTAAGTTTGAACTTATTCTTTACCTTCCCCTTCCTTCTTACATTTTAGTTATATGGTGTTATTCTTTTATTTTGTAAATCTCTTGACTAATTTTTATAGATATACTTAAGTTTATTACTTTTGTGCTTTTTATTTTTCTTACTTTTACTTTTGGTCTTTCCACTCAGAGTCTCCTTTAACATTTCTTGTAAGGCTGATTTAGTGGTCATGAATTCCTTAGCTTTTGTTTGTCTGGGAAACTCTTTCTCTCTCCTTTTATTCTGAATGATAGCCTTGGTGGGATGAGTAGTGTTGGCTGCAGGTTTTCTGTCTTCAGTGCTCTGAATATATCATGTCATTTTCAGGCCTGCAAAGTTTCTGCTGGAAATTCATGTGATAGCCTTGTGGGGCTTCCCATTGTATGTAATTGTTTTCTTGCTGCTTTTAAAATTCTTTTTTTATCACCACCTTTTGCCATTTTAATTGTATGTGTTTTGGTGTGGACCTCCTAGGACTGATTTTGTTGGGGGCTCTGTGTGCCTTCTGGATCTGGATTTCTGTTATCTTCCCCACATTCAGGAAGTTTGCAACTATTATTTCTTCAAATAAGTGTTCTGCTCACTTCTCTTTCTCTTCTCCTTCTGGGACCTCTATAATGTGAATGCTGGTATACTTGATGGTATTGCTGAGTTTCCTAAGTCTATTTTCATTTTTTATTAATTTTTCTCTCTCTTGTTCAGCTTGATTGCTTTCCATTACTCTTTTATCTAGGTTACTGATTCATTCTTGTTCTTCCTCTAGTCTATTATTCCATCCAGTGTATTTTTAATTTCAGTTATTGAGTTTATCATTTCTGTCTTTTTTATGTTTTCTGTCTCTTTTTAAGGGGCTCATTGAAGTCTTCGAATTTTTTCACAAGCCTTATGAGTATCTTTATAACCATTACTTTAAATTCTTTATTAGGCATATTACTTATCTTTGTTTCATTTAGCTCTCTTGCTATTTATTTTTTTTCCTATTCTTTCATTTTGGGCATATTCCTCTTACTCCTCATTTGTGTAACTCTCTGTGTCTACTTCTGTGTGTTAGGAAAGTCAGTTATGTCTCCTGTTCTTGCAAGTGATAGCCTTATGAAGAAGACATAAGTAGTGCCCTGCAGTGCAATGTCTCCTGTTCGCAAGAACCTGGCACTTCAGCAGTGTATCCTGTATGTATTGTGTGCGCTACTGTTGCAGCTGACCTACTTTTGCCTTCATTCTAGTTATGTGCAATAGCCACCTTTGATTATTGTGGACAGGTATGGTCCCCGTGTTGTTAGTGGGCCAGTCTGGGGCTGCCTTGGTCTCAAGTTGAGTCAGACAAAGCATTTGTCAGAGATGCAGTAGCACTGAAGTTCAGGGAACACTCACTGTGTTATTTCCCTCAGAAGCTTTCATTGGTGGGTGGGGCCTATAGTCAGACCAGGTGTCTGCCCAGAGCCCACTGCTAGAGCACAGTTATAGTGGTCTTTGTGGTTATCTTCTCCTCTACCCAGAGCAGGAGTCACTTGAAAGTGGAGCTGGCCCTTCTGGGGCAGCTTACACAATGCCAGACTGGTGACACTGCTTTGGTTGGGTTCCAAAGTTATATTGGAGGGTGCAGATCTGCAGGGGAATGTGAGGTGAATAATGGGGGAGAACTCATGCCCAGACTTGGATGGAGGGGGCATTTCCATAAGAGAGTTCTGGGTTGGGGTGTGCTCTTATCAAGCTTAGTGGAGAGTATTTTGCTGTGCTGTTCCTGCAGGTATCTGTGTAACTAGTCTGGGGGTTGGGGGATGGAAACGGGGCCCACCAGATCCCTACCCAACCAGCACAAGTTCTGAGATTAGTAAATAAATCTTCCCATATGCCCCAGGCATTTTTCAAACTGCTGCTTTTTTGGTGTAATCTGGAGGGCTCTTTAAGGACAGGAATTCAGTGTTCTATAGCCCTCCTGGCTCCCACAGAACCCAGCTGCTCATTTTTAAAGTTGCAGGTGTTAAGCCTTGTTGATTATAACAACTTAAAAAATTATCTCCCTCTGGTTTTGAAAGGCAAATGTTATGGGAATTTGTTTCCCCTGTGCCTGGGATGCTTGGTATGAAGGTCAGTTTCTTTGGCCTGTCTGAACCTGTGTGGTCCAGTCCTCCCTCCGATATTCCCATAGGTCTGTTTAGGTCCTGCCTTCATCTCTGCCCCTCTTACTCTCTTCATTGTGGACTCTCCTCTACATTTAGCTGTGGAGACCCAGTTCTGTGGGTCTTCAGGTAATTTTCAGGGTATTTACACTGATGTGAATGATATTAATTTCACCCATGGGACAAGGTGAGCTTAGAATCCTCCTACCCCACCATCTTCCTCAGAAGTCTAAGGTGAGTTGTTTTGTTTTCTATAGTTTTTTTTTTTTTAATAGTAACTCTTTACATATCCAGTTTCTGGACTATTTATTTAGAAATAAATCTAGGAACACAAGCTTTCTGGCTTATTTGGCAGAGTGGGGTGGGGGGGATGTGCAGGTGATAAGTTTGTGCAGTCTTATCAAAAAGTAATTGTATTTGGGGTGCCTGGGTGGCCCAATCAGTTGAAGGTCTGACTTTGGCTCAGGTCATGATCTCCCAGTTGTGAGTTCAGGCCCTGCATTGGGCTCTGTGCTGACAGCTCAGAGCCTGAAGCCTGTTTCAGATTCTGTGTCTCCCTCTTCCTTTGTCCCTCCCCTGCTCATGTTCTGTTTCTCTCTCTCTCTTCTCTCAAAAATAAGTAAACATTTAAAAAAAAAAGAAAAGTAATTGTTTTCATTTTTCCATCGATGGGAAAGCACAACTCTCAGTCAAGAATATGTGAGAAGGTCTGGATACATAGTAATGGCTTTTATTTAATGGAGTTAGAGTGAATTTTCACCTTCAGTTAAAAGTGGGTCTTTGCTTATTGGATGCTAGCTTTCATATTTAAATTGCATTCATTCTTGATCTTTTGGCCAACGCAGCAAGAGGCAAGTTAAAAAAATCTATTCCTCTTAATTTAAAGGCACCGATTAGAGGAGATTCAGAGCTTTGAAACTGTTGTGAGTATTCTACTTAAGAAAATAAACACTAATTGAAAGGACTAATCAAAAGCTCATCATCCTGAAGGGCACTTAGATAGTTCACAAGTGTGCAGCTTAGGTAGACCAGGTGCTCTTATGAGGACCTCGTCACTCTAAGTGCAGAGACCTTAAGCTATGCATTATCTGATTCCTCATAAGGAGTGCCTATTTATGATATGAAAATATACCTACCATAATTTCCTTCATAATTTTGTAGTTTATAGAAATAATTCACCCCTAATCAGTAATAAAAATCTAACATATTTTAACATTTCCTCCAAGAAGGTCTTTTGCCAATCTGTAGTCTGTGTGCATTTAATTCTATCAGTCTTCACAAATATTTGGACAAACAAACTATCCTGGCCAATAAGTTGTGCTCTTTAAAAAGTGAATAATTAAAAACAGTCTCCTTTATTTTACTCACACAGGAGTTTTTCCAGTCCTGGTAGAGTGCCCTTCTTGGTTTAAACCATTATCTCATAGGCTTAAAAATATAAAGATGAAAAAGCCATTTGAAGATGGTTTTTCAGATAATTCTAGATGATTCAGACAATTTCCTAAGCAATAAAACTTCCCGTAAATGGAATTTTCCCCTTACCAGACTATAAATCAATACTTGTTGGCTCTAATGATCAATTGGTGATAAAGTAAATCTAACAACTTTATCTGATGAGAAGATCACTGTTGGGTTGGTAGAGGGAATGGGGGTTTACTGATTATCTTGGAAGCTTGTTTTTGAGACTACTGGTGTCAGTGGAATTTTGTTGGTCATTACAAAAGTACACGTGCAAAATTGGGTAAAGTGAACAAGATTGGAATGCAATTCAGCTACATAGTCCATGTAGTCTGATGTGGATGTTTAAAAAGTATTATGAAAAAATCTATAATCAGTGTGCATATAAATGTTGCAAAATTTGGTAGCAGAAGGAATTTAGTTTCCTTCCCTGGATGTTAAATCACCCATTTATAACTGCTTTTGTGTTGTCTTCTGGTTTGGTAGTTACATTTGCCTTTTCACTATTTTATTGAATTCAGTATAAGGATGCAATTTTTTAGTTTTTAAATTTAAATCTACAAAAATATTTAAAGTTCAAATTCTCAGTACATAGCCCATAAATTTTCAGAGGTGTTGCTACCAGTCTGATGCTTAATGGGAAAGGAGTCCAAAGAGTGGAAATTCATCTTCAAACCTCATTATGGTAAAGTTTTAAGAAGATGTAATAAAATTCTTTCATTTTATCAAATCCTTTGCAATTCTTTGGGTTGCTATTATAAAACTCATGGAAATATATCTCATAAGGTTTTCTGACCATTATTTTCAGTTTTCTCCATCTATCAGCAGGGAAGTTTATACCTTCTAGGTCTCTGCCAATAGTACGTGGTGTTCTTTTTATGCCCTCCTGCACATATAACTCCCAGTGAGCACATTGCATAAACTTGAATTTATTAGAAAATGTAGGATTTGGTTCTTTTCTGAGTCGCCATCTTCGGAAACCTATATAGGACACCAGGGTCACTTAAGTAGAGCTTTAGAAGGTCCTTATAAGTTTTCTGTGAGGTTATTATAAAATCCTGTATGAAATTGGACTCTATAAAGGTACTATTTTTTTAAGTTTATTTATTATGAGAGCAAGTGAAAGAGCACATGTGCACACATTTGCACTAACAGGGAGGGACAGAGAGAGAGAATCCCAACAGGCTCCACTCCCAGCACAGAGCCCGACCTGGGGCTTAATCTCATGAACCGTGAGATCATGATCAGAGCTGAATACAAGAGGTGGACCCTATACCAACTGAGCTACCCAGGCACCCCTAAAGGTTCTCTTTTGTAAGTAACAAGAATATATCCAATTGGCACAGTTTGAGAGTGAAAGGAGGAATTATTAATACTTAAGATAACAAGTATAACTGATACTGTCCAGAGAAAGCAAAGTGTATGCTCACCCCATAATAATAGTACCTACTGTGTAGGGTTCTTATGAAAATTCAGTGATAAAATGTACGTAAAAAAACTTAGCTCTCATGTGGGAAACATTCAATAAGTGATAACTGTTCCAATTGTTACTTTTCATGCCTCCTACTTTGGCCAACAAAGCAATGAAAACACAGTGACTTATTTATTCTTTTTCTTTTACTAGATATTGCTACGTCTAGCAACAAAGTAATGAGAATGTAGTTATATAATCATATGGAAGACATTTGAGAGGGAAAGGGACTCTATTTAATTATGTCTACTGTAGTGATTTTCCACCCAAAGAAGGGAAATCTGTTTTTAAAATTTAAAAATACCAGAAACCCTATCCTGTTTTCTCCATATGCCCACCTCCCCAGCTACGTAGTTACTTCTACAAAAAGCTACTTCTACTGACTAGACTGTGTCATTGCTCTTAGGTTTACTAGGGCAGAAAAAATTAGGGAGTAACTAATTTATTAGATCAGTAGATTCTTGAAAGCAGAAATTTTTCTCTTTCTTATTTCCTATGCTTATCACAGGACCCAACACAGTAGGAACTACTACTGTCAATATATATTATATAATATCAATAAATATTTGTTAATGAAAGTATGAATAAGTCGATTTTAGCAGCTGAAAATCAACATTATACTGTAGTAGTCTATATTGTTACTCTATAACCAATGTTCTACCATGATAGAGAAATTTCCTAAGCTCCAGCTAGAACTTGTAGGATCATAGATTGGTCTCTTGTTTTAATGGATTATAAAAAAAATCAATATAGCTAATCTCCAATATTCGCAGTAAGGCTTCCTGCTATATACCCTACAAATTTCAAACTTGGAAATGTCATGTGTAAGTGTAAGTACTGTATGCGATGTTGACATTGTGCATTAGGATTCAGCATCTTCATTGAAGTATTGAGAATTGTATATAAATTCCTTTTATATATAAAAATGGAAAATATAAATTTTATAAATGACTTCCATAGTACAGAATTCTGAAGCCCTCATATTAACTCAGTCATCTGTCACTTGCTTTCATAGAGCTGGATACTATGCAGGTACTCTTCCCTTTTTCTATCATCCCTCATGTTATTTATAGTTGATCCAAGTTATTTAAAATGGGCTTCGCAGGTAGCTTTGGTTAATGGTATTAATGCTTTTAATGTCAGGGGACATAGGTGTTGCATCACTTGCAAACTTCTTCAGGGATTGTCTGTTGTTTTAATCTGTGCAGATCAGTGCATACATAGTTGGTGCTGTTGTTTCTATTTCTGATTTTTGCTTCCAAATCTTAGAATCAACAACCCTATGCCCGAGGGTGGAGAAAGAGTTGGTAGAGAGTACCATTCTAACACTGACGTCCAGATCTAGGGATCCCTTTCTCACCCCACTAAATTTGGCTCCATCCCAATGGATAAACCTATCTCTTGTGTGGTGAGGGCTAAAATGTTGTCAGTGAAAGGTGGAGGTTGGTAGAAGCCATGTCTGAGTGTGATGGATGCACTTTAGAGACGGTTGTTCAAAAGATTTATGGGTGGGCATCTATGGCACCTAAGTCACAGAACTATATGGCAAGGAGGATTTGGGAAGGATGAGTTTTTGGCCTTGCTTACTCCTAACTTTTGGCTGAAACAGGATGTTGGTAATTCCCTTCTTGAGCCAAAAAAACAAGAAAGACTCTTTCAACTCATATTCCTTTCTTTCTTTTTCCTCACTTTGTCCTGTAAAACTTACCCTCCTTTTTTTTTTTAATAGTTTATTGTCAAACTGGTTTCCATACAACACCCAAGTGCTCTTCCCCACAAGTGTCCTCCTCCACCACCATCACCTCTTTTTCCCCCTCCCCCTGCCCCTCCAACCCTCAGTTCATTTTCAGTATTCAATAGTCTCACAAGTAAAACTTACTCTCCTTGTTAGTTCTTACAGGAAAGAGAAACTGGAAATTCATATTTTTTATTACATAAATGATAGGTGTTAACATTTTCTATAACTTTTCACCTTCTCTCTGCTAAGAAACCAAGTTAAAATAAATTGAGAAAAATGTTTTGATTATTTTAAATTATGATATGTCTGTATATACTGTGAAAATGGTAAGCCATATCAAGGAATACATAAATGATCAAAATGTCATAAATATGTCCATAGGCAGGGCTTCAGGGGATGAATAAAAACCAATAGTACTATGAAACTGATTAAATTTAGCAAGACTTAAGGCCAGTTAGTGAGTCTAGGCTTAGTAAAAACAGCCTCTTCTGGGTGTATGCGGGGACATCATAGATGAATGATTGAGGCTCGCACATCTTTCCTAGGGTGGGCCGTCCTTTCCTGAGTGCCAGAGAGCTCAGAGCTGTCCTGTAGAGCTGACATAAGACACCAAACTCATTTTACAGTGGGGAATTTCACTTAGGCAGAAACAGGAATAGTTTTACATATGACAGAATTAATCATCCACAGTATTTTATATCTTTAAAGGCAGTTTCACATATAAGCCAACAGAGTCACAAAAAAGCAAATACTACATATTGTATACTCTTATTAATCCCTCTGTTTGATTTAGGGACCCAAACAAACAAACAAAAATACCTCTAAGGCCATGTGGGTTCTAATTTCTGCTTCAGCTTCCTGCATTCTTTGACACTAGACATTTTACTTCTCTCCATTTCATTTTTCACATCTAGAAGAAGAGGAAAAAATATTGGATAATTACAAAGCAAACATAAACGATTGCATTCATGTTAAATCATCTCTTAGAAGTGTGCGAATACGATTAATACTAATTTAAACATGTGATCAATAAAAAATGATGGATGCCATTTTCTATTGTTTTGTGTATTGTTACAAGTAAGGGGCAATTGAATGCCAAGAACAGTAGAAAAAATATGACTGTGTTAGATATATCCCTGGTTTGAGCAGTGAGATTTCTTATTAAGGAAAGATATTAGAATGCTTTATGAAGTTTATGAACTTGTAATCTGCTCCTGTAATTAGATGAAACTCTGTCAGACCCATCCTTCTACAATTTCATAATTGAGGAGCTTCTGCCTACAATAGAGTGTTGAATCAGATATACATATGCTTAATGGACTAACTATTTTAAAGATTGGCCATGGCTTATGCAAAATAAGAACAATCCTTAGAACGTTTTAAAGGCTTCCTGCCACAAATTGCTTTTGCAATTTTCATTTCATTTTTAACTATAAAGTTAAGGCATCTTTAGTTATTTTTATTTTAAATTGCTCCTGCTGTTGTTCTCTTCCTAGGAAGTAGCCACTATTCTTTTTCCTTTCTCCTGGCCATTGTAATCTTTCTTACATGAATAAAAACAAAGTAGTTTATTTAAAAAAGGAGTTTTTAAATCCTCCCTTGCAGTTGCAAGGAAAATGCCTTACCATTATCAAATTGAAAAAAGGATAATGTTGTGCAGTTACAAGTGAGTTTTGTCAATGAGTGTTTTCCTTGGTGTTCTTGTTTTCCAGAAACTCTTTCTGTTGCATCCTTTAACATCTGTGGCTGCAAAAGTTAATTCTGAAAACAAAGTAGATGTGGAAAGGCAGGTGATTGATCAAAGCAAAAATTAAAATTGGGTACCAGTGGCACAATCTCTTACTTTTTGGCCCACAGGAGTCCTGATACAAATTAATTGTTTCTGTGATTCTTAGACCTTCATCAATCAGATGTAAATTACACCATGCATGATTGGCTGCCTTTCCATTCTCAGTTCCCCATAGAGAGCTTTTGGCCGCCAACTGCTGTAGAGGCTCAGTAGAGCAGCAGCAGCCTGTCTGTGGCCGCTCTGGGACAACAAACAGAGCACTGTCGCTGACTTGCAACCACAATAGCATGCCTGAGGATGCAGCTAGCACCCTTGCAGAGTAATTTTTGTTTAGGGCACCAGAGACATTTTTTCAAACCAAGCATAATGTTACAAAACCATGTGTGGCCAAGGTTTGCTTTTTAAACATGGTTTCAGATCAATCTAAAAAAAAGATACTAGAGCACAGAGCACCTAGCAGACAACAGGATTGAACATGAAATTAATCTCAAGATTGATTAGGGAAAAACAAATATAGACACTCTCAAAAACAGGTTTCCTAAGATACTTTATGTACCTTTAGAGGCAGCAGAAATAATAATAGCTGAAACTTAATTAAAGTAACATAAAAGACCTCAGCAAGGAGACCTTGTGACCACATTTGTAGCTGAGAACTGAATTTAGCCCCAAGAAATATGAGATCTACTTTTCATCTCACAGCAATTTACCATTTCAAAAAAACTCATATAAAGGATGTGATTAGAAGCTACAGAGTTGCCTTACTTCATATGTAAAAAAATAAGGATTTGAAAATGTAGAAGGGTACCTTTTCAAAGAAACATCACAATTAAAATTTAAACAAATATTGGGAAATGAGAAAATTGGAATGACCTGGATACATGGAAGATGGAGATTTTTTTTGTCTTAAAGCCTTCATTCAGATCTTCCTGGACTTGTCTTCACTGTAAATTATTTGTGTTTATGGTAAATGCTATTTGAAAACAGTAGATTGGCCTTTAGGGCCAGAGTCAAGGAATAACATTGCCTGAATTCAAATCTTGTCTAAGCTACAGTGTGACTTTGATGAATTACTTAACTCGTCCACTATTTGGTTTCCTTATCTATAAAATGGACATAAAAATAGTTCATATTTCAGTAGATACTGTAGAATAAATGAGGTAATTCATTTTCAGCAGTGCCTGATGCTCACGAAATGTTAAATACATGTTCATTATCATTATTATTTTATATGTATTATCTATAACTCACTTAAGCCATTATAAAAAGTGAAAATTTTCCTTCTAAGAAATGATTTCTCAATTGAAACATGAACAAGTTCTTAGATAGGAAGTCCCTACAGGTTTCTAGGGACACATATAACTATAAAATACAATTTCTGCTTCTGTAACTTATACTGACTTGCTTTTGAGAGGCTCCTCTGTGATTATATTGTGAACTCTCATTACTGGGTAATAATGTTTTTTTTGCAATGTTTGAGGATTATAGAAATAAATAATTGAATGAGATGACATTTGTGAAAGTGCTAAGCGGGGTCTGGCTCACAGTAGGTTCTAAATAAATATTAACCTTTCCTATTTTTAAATTTTTTTAGTCTTTTTAAGTAGGCTTCACACCCAGCATGGAGCCCAATGTGGGGCTTAAATTCACAGCCCAGAGATCAAGACCTGAGCTGAGATCAAGAGGAGCTGAGCTCAAGGGTCAGACACTTAACTGACTGAGCCACCCAGGTATCCCAATATTAGCCCTTTAGACACATACTTACCTTCTGTGTAACAAAGGGAACCAATGTTTAGTGTTCCAAACAAAGAACTATTTTTCACCACGCCCTTGAAGCTTGAGATACCCCTACCAACCATATAACATATATATTTTTAACTCTTTTTCCCATGGCAATTATCTTCCAAGCACTTTGAGACAATTACCTCAAGATTCCTGAGTGGTGGTTCTACTCTAAAGATACTGGGACCTTATAATGTCAGAGGAGACAACTGGACTCAAAGAAAGGCAGCAGAGCATATGAAGTGCCTTCTGGGTGCTTAGGAAATCTTGCTGTTATTGGCCGGCTGTAGGCAAGCAAGCACTCACGTTGACAAACTGTACTTGGCCAGGAACTTCAGCTGGTCTCTTAGAGCCAATAGCAGCTGCCACTTGACAGCCAGCAAAAAACTGAAACTCTCAATCCTACAACTGCAAGGAACTGAATGTTGCTAAAAACTATTTGATCAAAAAAGCAGGATCCCTCCCCAGCTTATATTCCAGATGAGAACCCAGGCCAACATCTTGAGAGACTGAACAGAGGACTCAGTTAAGCCATTTCTGACTTACTGATATTGTGAGATAGTAAATGTTGTTTTAAGCTATTAAATTTGTGATAATTTATTATGCAGGAAAAAAGAAAACTGACAGGTTTTTTCCCCCTCTTTTAATATTAAGGCAGAGTTCTTCATAAGAAAGTGGCTTTAATTTAGGTGCTAATGACTTCTTGAATTGAAACTTACCAAAGTATATGAGGTACATATATAGTTAAAAAACCCTTCACTTCTGCTCCATTATTTATACCTAAAGATAAGTTTGAATCCTAATTCTGCCACTATTTGGTTGCTATATTCTCTCTGAGCCTCAATTTCATCAGCTGTAAAATGGGAAAAATTCCACCTAGGTTTTAGCATTATTCTAAGGTTTGCCTGAGATAGTCAACAAAAAATAGTTAGCACAGGACAAAATTAATCACAGATGATCAATAAATTGTAACTGTTGTTCTTAATAATATTTGGGAACTACCTTGCATCCTTAGGTTTTGTACAATGCCAATGCATATAGTGAATTAAGAGGTAGATATGAAAGCATTAACCATTGAATATATACTTACAATAATTTTTGATGATGAAAACGTACACTTTTTATGATGAAAAGATTTGGTTCATTGATGTTTAATATAATGACATACCATGTGATTATTTAAAAGTTGTTTTAATTTTTTAAAAATTTGTTTATTTATTTTTTGAGAGAGAGAGACAGTGCAAACAGGGGAGGGGCAGAGAGAGAAGGAGACACAGAATCTGAAGCAAGCTCTGAAGCAGACTATGAACTGTCAACACAGAGCCAGATATGGGGCTTGAACTCAGAAACCAAGAGATCATGACCTGGGCCAAAACCAGACACTTAGCTGAGGTGCCCCTTGAAAAGTTGTTAAAAAAATAAAAAAGTGAAGAAAGTAGCATTTGTTTAGGAACTTTGCCATGTGAAAATCAAAATCCTGAATCAGAAAGTGGGAAAAAAAAGACAGGCCTTATTTTGCACCTGTTCACAGTATCATTTAAAACCTAACATTCTTTTTGAAGGGCTCTTTTACTCGTTCCCTTTTATAGCACTGCTTCAGATCAATGGAGAAACTATTACAAGGAATTCTGACTTTTTCTTTCACAATGATTGCACCAAAGCTTTTGTACATTGTGCTTTATGAGATACCAAGAAATTTGATTTTCACTATGTCTACAAAATAAGCACTTTAAAAATCTTTAATGTTTTTTAATTTGTGAGAGAGAGAGACAGAGGCAGAGTGAAAGAGAGAGGTTGATTGAGAATGAGTAGGGAAGGGGCAGAGCGAGAGGGACACAGAATCTAGAGCAGGCTCCAGGCTCTGAGCTGTCAGTACAGAGCTGCCAGCACAGAGCCTGACATGGGGCTTGAACTCACAAGCCATGAGATCATGACCTGAGCCGAAGTTGGACACCCAACCAACTGAGCCACCCAGGCACCCCTTAAAAATCTTTAAATATTTTTTTTCTTTGTATCGCAGTACAACTAATGAAAGATCCTTTCTTTTAGAAAATAAGATGAAATAATATTTTAATCATACCAGCCAATAAAATATCTTTCTTCTTGTCTACTTAGTTCTTAGTCAATATTGTTGAGTACCTACCCCATGCCATGGACAATCCCAGGTAATAGGAATAGGATGATAAACTGTAAAATTCCCCAAACCACAACTTGAGCCAGTGTCCCAGGATTTAAGACTTTGATTTCAACAGTAGTGCAGGCAAAGTGCAGAGCCTTTGAGTGATTTACAAAAAGCACTAAGACGTGGCATTCAGCAGTACGATGCAGGAGACATCTCTGATTGTTGGTTTCATCTGCTTCCTTTACCTGAAAGTCAAAGATATACAGGATAGTATAGTAAGATATAAATGAATGATGGTGTAGAAATAAGTACATGCACAGATGTTTAATTGAGAGTAATGACTGGATTCTATTAATCAGGGTTTTACTGTATAAACTCTTGGTTCTTCCCTATACCCAAATAGTGGCGGAGCAAATAAATATTAGACATTCATGCATTAATGAAGTCTAATGATTATTCTTTAAGTTCTGCTTATTTTTGGCCCTTTGCATATGAACTTTTTAATTTTTCAGAGTTAAGTTTACAATAAAGTGTAAACCAATAGCTGTAAGATGTACTGTTATTTACTATATTGGTCTGTAAGTACATATGAATAGAAACATAGGTGCATCACATATATTTTTGTACAGCAAATGGCCACGGGGTAATGGGCTTCAGAGAGGGTTGAAGGACATAGTGGTAGATTGTGCATTTTAAACATTATTTGCTGCCCTTTCCTACTGGCCACACCTTGCTAGAGAATTATGCTTTTCTACCCCACTGAGGCTAGGGTCGCGGGAGATTTGCCTTGATCAGTGGAATGTGGTGACAACGATGTGTATTACTTCCTAATGAAAGCCTTAAGGGCCATCATGTAGTTCCATGTGACTCCTTTTCCTCGAGTCTCAGTGAGCGAGTGCGGTTTCACCCTGGCTCTTTCCTTGAAGAGGATACTGAGTAGAACAGCAGCCAATCCAGAAATGATAACTATTGCAAGCAAGAAATAAACATGTTGTAAGTTATTGAAAAATATTTTTTTGTTACTTCAGCATAACCTAAGTTGGAAGGAAGAGACAGTATAGTGGCTAATATTTAGTAGTTTCTCTGGGCCAGTAATGATGTTTGTCAATTTTACACTTGTCTCACATGATCTTTACAATGATTCCATGAGTTAGAAATGATTACTTTCCCTTTTCACAATGGAGAAAACTACAGCTCATCAAATTTGTGCAAGGTTGAATAACTAAAAAGATATATGAAATATAAACAGGGACATAAATCTGCCTAAATTCTAAATTTCACCCACAGAGTCCTGCCTTATGGAAGTTTGGAATTAGATATCATATAGTACAATATGGTCATTTATAAAAAAGTAAACTCAGGCTCTCCATTGTCATATATAGTTTCATTAGCTCAATATAAATCTGACACTAAAACTATTCATCTTCTGAGCTAGAATTCAAACCTTTAATCTCATGGTCTCATGGGCACCCGTGAGTGCACATGTGTATATGTACATAGTCATAGGTAAAATTAGATCTTTATAAATATGGAAAATATGGGGCACATACATCATATTTCTGTCTTTTTGATATTCAAACAATAAACTTTAAGAATTAGCTTATTGTAACATGTATTTTGTCAGCATGATAGTGTAGTACCTATACAGTGAAAATGTTTTTGAATTGTTATTTTATATCCTCTACTAACAAAGCCATTTTGATTTATATGTTATGGACTCTTGATTATTATATACTATCACTTATTATAATTTCCTTTTTCCTTGGATTATAACAATATAAATAGGATTATCCTATTTGTTAAAAATGACTTAAATTTTGAAATATTTCTTATTTTTTCAAATAAGAATTCTATTTGCATCCAATTAAAATGTAGTTATACATTATTTAAAGAAATAATTTACCTTAATTAAATGAAATATACAAATCAATTTTTTTAAGTTAGGAATATCTATTTAAAAAGAAAAGTTATAAAATGTTCTTTTTATACAATCTTTCATTAGTAAACCATATAAATATATAAATGTGCCATAAAGCCTATTAATAGGCATTTTGTTTACATATTTTTATCTCAATTATCTATGCCCATAGGACTCATTCAATCAATTTTTCACTAAGTAGTTTTCAAAATATAATTACTCTTATGGGTAGGTCTATGAACAGCAGTGTCATTTACACTATAGTTCACTAATTGCACTTCGAAGCCATTATAATGAATTATACCAGTACATTCTTCAAGAAGATCAGTTAATGCTAATCATTTGTATCACATATATCACTTAGAAGAGATCCATCCATAAAAGTCTTTCATTTACAGCCTCATTTCTTTTTAATTCTCTTGTAATGCAAGTTATAGCTGTAAATATATACAGCATGTGTTTTTGTGACCTGTTTGTTAGCCTTGTGGACTTTGATTCTGAGTTAAGTATTCAAATCTGAAACAAATAATATTCTATAGTAGGAGCAAAATAATTTACTTTGAGATTCTGTGCAATAATTATTCTTACATACTTAAATTATTACTGTATATAATAGTCTCTATTTGGATCAGATTTTTACATAATAAGTAATAAAATCCCACTTCCCCTACATTTTTTTATCATTCCCCTTAGTGTCCCCAGACCATAATTTTGCATTTCTTTTCATGTTCAGAAGAACTGGTATTTAATGTGTCTTTTACTTACAGTTAAGTGACAAGAAGGTTTATGTTTTTAAGCATATATATATAAAATGGGAAGATTTTACAGTTAATAAAGATATAGAATATATTGTAAGCATATTGTTTTATGATAGGTAATTTTGAAGATACAGTATCATGACAGAAGATGACATAAATACATTGACAAAAATGTTAAAAAGTCTCCTTTAAAATAGTACTTATTTGCAAAATGTACCTATTAGGTTTTATGTCTGCAATTGTTACAGAAATTGAGACAAATTCTTATGAGAATTCTTTTTATTATTTTCACATATATGAAAAGGCAAGTACAATTTGAATATTGTAGAAGCTGATTCATTGTGAAGTATTGATTTTCTATTCGAAATTATTTTTTAGAAATAATATTTTTTTCCTTTTTCTTTTTTTTTAATTTTGAGAGACAGAGAGTGACAGAGACTGAGCAGGGGAGGGGCAGAGAGAGAGGGAGACACAGAATCTGAAGCAGGCTCCAGGCTCTGAGCTGTCAGCATGAAGCCCGATGTGGGGCTCGAACCCACCAACAGTGAGATCATGACCTGAACCAAAGTCAGACACTTAACTGTCCGGGCCACCCAGGTGCCCCAGAAATAATATATTTTTCTTAAGGAAAGAAAGTTTATGTTGTCTGTTATCACAATTTGAATTTCTGACCTCATCTTATAAAATCAAGAGTAGAAAAGAAGATGCCTTTTGTAAGTCCCTGTGAGGTACAGCAAAAGCTGAGTAATATATAGCTGATTCTGTATAAAGTTCACACTCTATATAATATCATGTTAATCCATCCCTAAGTAATACTTTTGTCCTTATTTTATAGATAGTAAAACTGAGACTCAGAGAAGCAACTTGCTCAATATTACACAGTTGTGATATAGCGCTAGGCTTTAATTAATTCTACTCCAGAATTATAACATCTGTGTTATACTGGATTTTGGTGTGTGATCGAGTATTGAGATGTGGCTATAGCAGGTAATGGTATAAAGCGTACTTGTTAAACTCAACTTTTCTGTACAGGTCTTGATGAATATGCAAAATCACACGTTTGTGTTTGCCTATTATTTGTTACACTTATGCAGGGGGGAAATGGACCAGTCCTCTTTGTCATTATAAACACCCAGAATTAAGAAAACATTTAGCAGTGTTTTCTCTAGATATCTTATCTTGTCTTTGAAAGAAAAATGAATGCCTTAAAGTTACTTTCCAATTGATACACTTAATAATACAGTAATATCTCATTTTAAAATATATTAAACATGGATTTGAACCAAATTAGTTTCCCCAAACCACCTTCTAACAAAAGCCCAAGATTAGTAGTTCTATCTCCAAAACCAGCATCGTATTTCACTCCCTTACATTTATGTTACTACTATTTTATTTTTAAAAATTCTGGTATTTAGGATATATCTTGGGTTATTTTGGTTTTCTGTTTTGGCAGAAATTCAAAGAAGCGCTATTCTGTTCAACATTCAAATGGAAAGCTGGACATGGAAGTCAGGATTTCAATTTCCAAGAATGACATGACAGGGACTAGATTTATCCTTTCACTTAAACTTAAAAACTGAACAAATACATGAAACAATGGTTTTCAGAGTTTGGACAAGACAAGAGATAGCACAGGATAATATTTTTGAGAGAAGCAAGACATCAAGAAATGAGTCGGCCCGCGACCCACGACGAACGGTTCCTGTGGGGGAGGGGTGAGTGGAACAAGGAGAGACAAGGGGACAAGTCTGCAGTTGCTGATCAAGTCCGTTTATTGAGTGGTTTACAGGGGTATATATAGTCTGTAGAAAGAGGAGTGGCTTGAAAGCATACAACTGATTATGATTGGCTAGAGCAATAATGAGGAGG
>NC_043706.1:84039230-84061971 GCF_006229205.1 Suricata suricatta
AGAAATACCCTATGGTCACCCTAGCATATTGACTGGAAAGCATTTCCAGGGTGCAGCCCAGGTAAGGGCAATTTGAACAGAGACTGCTGGTCTTTGCTGAGTTAAGGAGAAAGAAATTTGGGGTTGGGGAGAACAAGACCACTAGAAATAGTGGGGCAAAGGAAAGAGAAGGGAGCCACAAAAGAGAGTTCTAAGATGTACTGAGGAGCACCCCGAGGCTTTTGCTGAGTACTGATCTATGCAGGTAGGTGAGGGTACTACCTAAGGCCAGGGAAAGAACCATTAGGAAAAAAAAAACAGGCAGAACAATCCTGGAAGCTCACATAAGGCTGGGAATAGTTTGTGTTCCTTCCTGACAGAATGGAAATAACTCTTAGCATGTGATGCATTGAGCAGAGTCCTCAGAATAGTATTGCCTTAATAGTGGGTCCAAATTGGGCTGAGAACCCATGCTAACAAAGCAAGACTCAAAGAGTCAAAATGATTCTAAATAATTTAATATGTTCTAGAATAAAACTCAACTATATTTAATGCAATGCAACAAAATCCAGGACCCAGAAAAGTAAAATTTAAAATGTCTGCTTCTAGTGAAAAATATCAGACATATAAAGAAACAGGGGGGACCTGGGTGGCTCAGTTGGTTAAGCATCCGGCTCCGTCTCAGGTCATGATCTCACAGGTCATGATCTCACGATTCATGGGTTTGATGCCCACATTGGGTTCTGTGCTAACAGCTAGCTCAGATCCTGGAGCCTGCTTCTGTTTCTGTGTCTCCCTCTCTCTCTGACCCTCCCCAGCTCACGCTGTCTCTCTCTGTCTCTCAAAAATAAATTTAAAAAAACATTAAAAAAATTAAAAAAAAAAAGAAACAGGAAATGATGACTCATAACTGGGAGATGTTTAATGTAATCTAACAGAAATAGACCCAGAAATGATGGAGATGATAGAATTATCAGACAAATTTGTTAAAACAGCTATTATAAACAAAACTTATTATGTTCAAGATGGTAGAGAAAAGGATGATATAAAAAGGACCCAAATTTCTAGATGAAAAATATAGCATATGAAATAAAAAAATATTCTGGTTGGAATTAATAGCAGATTAGACACTACAGAAGAAAGATCAGTTAACCTGGAAACATAGCAATAGAAACCATCTACAATGAAACACAGAGAAGAAAAACACTGAAAAAAAAGAGCAGATTATTAAGGACATATGGGACAATACCTTGTAGTCTAAAATACAGGTAATTTAACTTCCAAAAGGACAAAGATAAGAAGGCTTAAAGATACTTGAAGAAATAATTTAAAAGATTATAAAAATTCCAAAGTTCTAGGAAGCTCAATGAAACTCAAACAGAATATCAAATCCATACAAGTTATCATTATGAGAATTTATAATCTCTTATTCTAAAGAATTATTTAGATTTTATTCCCATTCTCTAAAGTAAAGGACCTGAAGACCAGAATGTTGGTTTGCCTATGGTCCATAGTTTGTCTTTATGTCCTTTTGGTCATAGGGCTTCCCTTCTTATCTTGGGCTCAGCCCTGTGAGGTTTTCGGGTGCTGGCTTGTAGACCACAGTTGCCTTTTGTATGGTATCCACAGACTCAGAGGTCAAGAATGAGTAGCTGCATATAGTCTAAGTAACTGCCATTTGCTTTTTTCATGGGAAGCTGATTCTATGAATACAGGATTCTGAGTGCTGATGAACACCTGGGAAGTGGGAGATAACATTATTTGCAAGCAATATTTGATTTTGGAGCCTATGTTAACCTGTGGGGAAAATAATAGAATTAGTAGATGAAGAAGAAAAACGCAATTATTGTTTATTATGAATGATAAAGAAGAAAGAGCAATTTAAGAGAAATGGTAAGAGAAGTGAATCAATTGAGGAAAATGATTGAAAACAATAAAATCAAAAGATAAGAGTGTACAAAGATCAATTGGTGAAACAAAGTCTTTGTAATGAGGATCCAAAACTGAAGAGATGATGAATTTAGGCAGATTTTTAAAAATGTTTTCTATTATTTTTGAGAGAGAGAAAGAGAGAGAGAGACAGCATGAGCAAGTGAGGGTCAGAGAGAAAGAGAGGGAGACAGAATCTGAAGACAGGCTCCAGGATCTGAGCTAGCTGTCCTCCCAGAGCCTGATGCGGGGCTCAAACCCACTAGCCATGAGATCATAACCTGAGCCGAAGCTAGATGATATATTCTAATCTCTGTCGTGCTGCTTAAAATTATCACTCTTTTATTTCGAAATGTGGCCCTTATCCTTTGATTCACTAATTGGGTTTATTACCCCTGAACCCTTCTTACCTTCTCTGTGTGATGCCTGATGATTTTTTTAAATCAATCCATTTCCAGTATTTCACACACACCCCTCTCAGCGCTTCTCCTTTCTCTAGGATACTTAGAGCTGTGTAAAGCAAAGTTTCTACCTTTAGAAGAAATCTGAGTTGTTTCAAGCATTGAAGATACTTTACTAAGTGTTGAATAGTAAAGTAAGTTTTGGAAAAAGGACATTATGCCATGAGCCATTGAAGTTTTGGAGGCTAAAGGAATTCTGTTCTTTTGTGGGTCCATCTTACAGGAACTTAAAACCTTCAGAATTTTTCTTTCCCAATCACCTCATCATACTTCATTATCATACTTTTTCATACTATCCAACTTTTCCTAGAATCTGGATTTTTAAACTCTGGGGCTTACAAGAAGTATGTAGATAAAATTCAGAAAAGCAAAAATCACATCTTTATTTTTACTAACCTATAGTGAAACTTAACATTTTCTTCACTTATGAAAGTAGGCAACAAACCATAATGTTGTTATCAGTACTTGTGACTTTAGTATTAATAGAAATCATTGATATTTTTAATATTACACTACAATTATAATAGATAATTCAAAATTATTTACTTTCATCACTATTTTGGATTAATATTATTAGAAATATTGCTACATATTATTACTTAATGAAATAATAAAGAATAAAATTTTGACTTTTCTTGAAAACTTTATGGCACTGATAGTGATGATAGTTTCCTGGATATATACTTATCTCCAAAGCCAAATATCTATAGCTTCTTGTGTGTCAATCACACCCAATAAAACAGTTTAAAAAACTATTTTGATATTAAAATTTCAGTGTACTTGCTTTTCTATGTATATATTTACTTTCATGAAATTAAAAACACTATTTGACAAGGAGCTTGTAGCACAAAAACAAGTCAGAACTCGTGTGTTAGATAATCATGCAGGAATGTTATGAAGGAAGGCTTGTATTGGCTTACCTAATGCACCGCACAAGTAGTCAAGTGATTTTCTTAATGTTCCAAGATGACTCCCTTTAGCACTTCCTGCAAAAGAGTTTTCCCAGTTTGATATTGTTAACTGGAGGAAGATGGCAAAACCAGCTTTCTGTCTTTCATGATTGAATGAATAGATAACTAGTAAAAATGCTAATAACATGCATTGCCCATGGAGAATTGGTTGTACCTTAGAGGACAGGGATCCAAATTGGGAGACAGAAGTCCAAGATTCAAGTCTGGTTATCTCTCTCATATTTAGCATTCTCATTTGTAGAATAAAGGATTTATATTTGGTGATATTTAAGATATCTTTATTTTTGATATATGTGGATTTTCCTGTGAATGTTGCTTCCAGTAGCTCTCCCAACCATTTAGTTGAGTCGGCCCAAATTGGTCCATCCTGTCCTACTCCTCCCACCCCTTGACCAATATACCTGCAGGTTTTCTGATGATCAGGAAGCGGTCACATAGTCTCTGTGTGACTGTAGATTAAATGGCTTTAATTGAGCTTCCAATTTTCTCATTGGATGACAATAATAATAATAATAATAATAATAACCTCTGAGAACAGTAAACTGTGAATAAGATAGCACATGTAGAACACCTAGAGGGGGATCTGGCACTCAAGCAGATATTTATCAGTCTTTTACCTCAGTTCCTCATAGAAAAGAAGAAAGCAAAATATATTAATGAAGACTTTATCCCAATATTTTGAGACTTCAGTATAATTTTCTTTGAGATGGAGCTAATAGGCTTCAGTAAGTGGATTGCACGGCGTTGTATGTACATTTGTGCAGCCAGAGTGGGACTCATGGAGTCCCTGCCTGCAGTCTGTCTCTTAGTAACTTATTAAAACTTATTAACTTCTCTTCCTTACCCTTCTTATCTCTTCTTCTTTTTTTTGTGCTCTTCATTTTGGATTAAAAATGCTATTACCATTATTTTACAATATCTTAAAATTGTTTTAAATGATAGCTCTTGATGGCTGTCATTCATTATGATGAATAAAAATGATATGGTTATTTTCTCAAAGAGAATTCTTTTTTCTTTGGTAGCTCTGTGTGTTATATTAATATACATATGTACATACAGATACAAATATTTGAAACATACTATACACATATATATGTAATATACACACATATATATATCCTAGCAAAACCTCATTGTGCTTGCAGTCAATAATATAATAAGTAA
This sequence comes from Suricata suricatta, assembly GCF_006229205.1. Taxonomy (NCBI): domain Eukaryota; kingdom Metazoa; phylum Chordata; class Mammalia; order Carnivora; family Herpestidae; genus Suricata; species Suricata suricatta. The sequence continues at coordinate 84,043,735 of NC_043706.1, forward strand.
GTTCATTTTATCAGAATATGCACTGAAAGCATTCATGATTGTTAAAAAATGTGAAAATGCCTTCAGAGAATGTGACTAGATATTGAATTTTCTTACTTTATTGTTTCTCAGACTATATTCTTACTAGATGATGTAATCTTAATTGTATCAACCTGGAAATATATAGGATTTTATTTTAATGTTAAAAAGGTCCATACCTTTCAAACTTAAAATCTGTCCTTTCTCTGCTGTATACTCATCATCAAAAGATTACAAGATATCTTTAATAAAAAGTAGAATATTATAAACTTAATTTTACTGATTCATTTCCATATATAGTTGTTATTTTGATGAGTATTTTCTAAATATATGGCAAGCAATATATACTTTATTGAATGAGAAGTGAAATTTATAGTAATATATTTGATGTGGACATAAGATTTCTTTCGAGGCAATTTTTTGAACCCTAACTATTATTGAACATTGTATCTTTTTATCACTTCCAACCTTATTCTGATATTTTATTGCTTTACCTCAACTTGAAAATGTTTCAAGTTCTTGAATAGTGTTCTACTAACTTAAGAATGAAACTCTGTTATTTTCTGATTCTGCTTGGATTTTTAGAACTTCATTATCAAATGCATTTTAATTAAAAATTTAAAATTACCAATTATATATTCATGGCTCTGTGCTGACCATTTAAGGGAAGAACTTTTTTCCAAAAGAAATTCTTACATTTATTTGGCTTTTAACTTGAGGTTATACATTTATTCCAATAAAATAAATACAACAACTACAAAGTAGCACATCAATGAGTTTAAAACAAAGAAGTAAAAATATGTAATTGATCCTATTAGGGCTTGGGACCAAATAAGTTTTTTAGTAATAGGAAGACTTTTCACCGAGAATTATAAAGAATCTCTTTCTCTCTCTTTCTCATCTCTCTGTCTCTCTCTCTCCCTCTGTGTCGCTCTCTGGCTCTCTGGCTCTCTGTCTCTCTCTTTCCTTTTTGAATTTGGGGAAAAGGCTTAGAGGAGAATCAAGATGCTCAAGATCACTCAGTAGCTAATGCTGGAGTTGAGAATGTAACTCAAATGTTTTGACTCCTAATTCAATGTCAGATTTCCTGGGAGTCTGTGTGAACTGGTCGTATCTTTCAATGTTGGGTCAACCCATATAAGATTGCTCGTGATATGATCATGTGAAAGTGGCCAAAGCACTTTTAGTTCTGAGAAGGAAGAAATTTGAAATTCTTCCTTTAAAGTAGATAGGCTTATTTAGCACTTCTGTTATAGGAGAGATTCAACAATAATAATGCCACTATTATAATGCCATTTCTGTAATAATAGCACTTCTGTTATAAAACACCATTATTATAGAAATGCTATTATAAGAAAAGCTCTGTTATTTAGAATTGCTTTTGCAATAAAAGTGCTAAAAAAAGTCTTCTTATATTATAGAAAATTATTGCAAATTTTTCTTGCTTTGCAGTGAAATTTTCATTCCAAATCTTATTTGATTCTCCTATAAAATGACTCTCAGATTTTATTCTGATGACTCTGAGGCCTGGGCCAGATTGCTGTTTAGGACAGGAAATTGCTTGGCAGCCAAAGTCGCTTGGTCAAATAAGTTCACTTCCTATCTGTCAGTTTCTGTGAGGTTAAGTGAATCCTTCTTCCTTGCTTTTTCATTTACAAATACCATATTTTTTATTGTCTTTCCAAAAATACTAAATGATACCTTTTTATAGAGGATTCAAATAATTTTATTTCACTGCAGTTACTAACAATCTTACTTCCACGTTAATTCTAAGCAAACACACATTGTGATTAGAATAAAAATAATTTAATGTTTAAATTATACTGTATTTATACTTTGCATAATGGACAGGGTGAATTTTAATAACCTACATGTTGTAAATATGACGTATGGACTGAGGGAAAGGCATGTTTATAAACAGAGGTTCACTTAATATCTTTATCTGTATCTATATATCTTAGTGTAGTACTGAAAGACTGTCATTTTTTAAATTAGAGCTGTACCTCTTTAGAAACGTGGAAGAACAATATTGGTGGTACTTCTTACCACCAATATTGCATAATGCATTATAATAGTGGCATTATTATTGTTGAATCTCTCCTATAACAGAAGTGCTAAATAAGCCTATCTATTTTAAAGAAATTTCAAATTTCTTCCTTCTCGGAACTAAAAGTGCTTTGGCCACTTTCATATGATCATATCACGAGCAATCTTATATGGGTTGACCCAACATTGAAAGATATGACCAGTTCACACAGACTCCCAGGAAATCTGACATTGAATTAGGAGTCAAAACATTTGAGTTACATGGTATTTCTTAACACCAATATTGAATCACATAAAATCACTGGTTCATAGGTTTTAAGAAATTTTAATGATTATGCCAGTGGTTTACTATATACTCTCAAATATCAGAAAGTACGTTTTAAAATTGTAATTTTACTCAGAATCTCCAGCATTTAAACAGATAAAAATGACATTTTGCTGGCCCAAAGTATTATATGTGTTCATGTTTATAATATTTTCTTATCATAAAATCAGTCACCGAGTCAGTGTGACTTGATGACCACACATTTGAAACTAGAGGGTATGCCAGCTCTCTTCACTGCTTCATTTGTAATTCAGTTCTCTGTTTTTCTTTGGTTGCCCACTATCAGGTCATCCTGAGTCACACAGATAAGTACTTGAAAATGATAACTATTTTATAAAAGAGTGCCTTGCAATGTTTCAATCCTCTTTAATAAACAAATATAGAAGTTTGAAAGATAGAAGGAGGGATTTTTGGTTTCAAGATTGAAATGGTAACTATAACTAATAACAAATTACATTCCTTAACCAGTCAGAGAATTAGTACCTAGACTTAAATAAACACTAAAATTATCTCTAATACTATGTTTTCAGGACACACTTTTTAGGTATCCGTTTGTTATCATACAACCGACTTGTGGCTATTAGAGAGCACGTGCTGTGCTTAAACATCATGGCGGTGTGTAGCAATTAGCGGAATACGTGGCACACAGGTGCCTGAGACAATGCCTGCCACGTGTTGCCAAGTGAACTAGCTGGTGACACAGGAAAACACACTGGCAAATGGACAATATTTATATTTAGTACATTTCAGTGTGTTTTAAAAATTAAAGTAGTGAAAATACATGAACAATATTTTAATTTATTTTTAATGAATGAATTAATTAAAATTCAACCCATCCCCCCGCCCCCTCCCCTCTGAAAAGCCAACCATCGGTTTGATCTCTCTATTTAAAGATATGTTTTTTTATTTGTCTCTCGTTCATTTTTTTCTTTGCTTTTCTGTTGGTGAACACTTGGGTTGCTTCCATATCTTGGCTATTGTAAATAGTGATGCATTAAACATAGGGGTGCATATATCTATTTAAATTTGTTTTGTTTTGTTTTGGATACATACCCAGTGGTGGAATTACTGGATCAGGTAGTATTTCTATTTTTTAGTTTTTTGAGAATCTACCATATTGCTTTCCACAGTGGCTGCACCAATTTGTGTTCTCACCAGCAGTGTACTACTGTTCATTTTTCTCCATGTCCTCGCCAACATTTGTTGTTTCTTGTGCTTTTCATTTTCGAGATTTTGGTATAAAGTGACGTCTCATTTGATTTTAATTTTCATTTCCCTGATGATAAGTTATCTTGAGCATATTTTCATGTGTCTGTTGGCCATCTATCTGTATGTCTTCTTTGGAATGACGGTTCAGGTCTCCTGAACATTATTTAATTGGACTATTTGGGGTTTTTTGGGTGTTGAGTTGCATAAATGCTTTGTATATTTTGGGTATTAACCCCTTATTAGATATATCATTTGCAAATATCTTTTCCTATGTAGTAGGTTGGATTTTTGTTTTGTTGATGGTTTCCTTTGCTGTTCAAAAGTTGATTTTTTTGTTTTTGTTTTTTATTTTTTTTGTGTGTAGTCCCAATTGTTTATTTTTGCTTTTGTTTTCCTTGCCAGAGGGGACATAGTTAGAAAAAATTTTCCATGGCTGAATCAATGAAATGATTGACTATGTTTTCTTCTAGGAATGTTATGGTTTCAGGTCCCATATTTAGGTTTTAATCCATTTTAAGTTTATTTTTGCATATGGTGTAAGAAAGCAAAGCAAGTCTCTTTAAAATTGTATTTGAATCATAATACAGGGAAATCCTTAAAACACTAAGTTCTTCAGAGAAGTATTTAAAAATCATTAGCCAATCCAATGAGCCATTCAGTTTTTGAAACCCAAATATAATAGTTTCCCCAAGCAGTTAGATAGTACCCACATAAATACTCCTGCATTCTGAGAAGTTTACTTTGTCCTTTGGCATCTCTAATTCTGAGAAAAATCCTTTTTTACAGTGATCTGAAAATATTTTCCTGAAAATTTCTGTTTCAAGTCTACTCCTTGGGATCAGACTGAACAAATCTTTTGGCCAAATGCCGACTCTTCAGATATTAGAAAATGATTGTTTTTAAAAAATTTTTTATTAAAATTCCAGTTAGTTAACATACAGTGTAATATTAGTTGCAGGTGTACAATATGGTGATTCAGCAATTCTATATGTCACCCCGTGCTCATCACAAGTGTGCTCCTTAATCTCCATTACCTATTCAATCCATTCCCCAGCCACCTACCCTCTGGTAACCATCAGTTTGTTCCCTATAGTTAAAGGTCTGTTTCTTAGTTTGTCTCCCTCTTTCCCCGCCCTTTGCTCATTTGCTTTTTTTCTTAAATTCCACATGTGAGTGAAATCATGTGGTATTTGTCTTCCTCTGACTTATTTCATTTACCATAGTACTCTCTAGATCTATCCATGTTGTTGCAAATGGCAAGATTTCATTCTTTTTTATGACTCAGTGTGCTTTTCCATTGTGTATGTGCGTGCGTGCGTGCGTGTGTGTATGCATATATATATGCACCACATCTTCCTTATTCATTTATCAGTTGATGGACACTTGGGCTGTTTTAATAATTTGGCTATTGTTGATAATGCTGCTATACACATAGGGGTACATGTGTCTCTTTGAATTAGTATTTTTGTATTCTTTGGGTAAATGCCTAGTAATGCAATTGCTGGATCATAGGGTAGTTCTATTTTTAACTTTTTGAGGAATCTCCATAGTGTTTTCCATAGTGACTGCACCAGAGAATGATTCTTATATCCTACTTGATTTTCTCCATCTGAAGCCCAGTATTCTTAGTTCCTTCAATAGTTTTTTCAAATAACTCAGTTCTGTTCCTCTTTTTTATGTCCTCTCTTTCAAGTGAGTTTCATAAGCCTATATGCCTTTTAAGAAATAGTACCTGAGCCTCAATATACACGTAAATGTGGTTTGACTTTATAAAGAATTATCACTAATTATCATCCTTCTCCTATGTATGAAGGAAACTTAAATTTTGTTGAACTAAGATTCTATTAATTATGCTATTTACTCAATTTGATACTATTGCCAAAAAATTAAGTTTTTCTCCCCAAATATATATATATATATATATATATATATTTGATGTTATAAGGCTACTTTAGACATTTGCTTTTAAGAACTGGAATTAAATACTCTAAATTTAATTCAGATAAATATAACAGGCTCATTTCATTCTACCCTTCTGATTTCTGATTCTGTCACCCATTATATTTCTTTCTATAGCCTTGTGATCTGTAAATGTGATAACAATTCTTGTTTGTTCAAGTAAGGAGTGATGAAGAATTGTTAAAATCATTAGTGAGAACTTTTTGAGTGTCAGTATTTCTAAATTTTAGGTACATTGTGTCTATCACATTTGAAAAATATTCATTTACTAAATTTATTATTAATTAAAATTATACTTACTGAATCCATGACATTTCTGTAAGGTAGTTACAAACTACCATTCCATCCTGAAATTTTGCTTGGGATTGATGTTAAACTCAATTTGACTATGAAAATCTCCCAGCCTGTTGGAGAATTTCCTCTGTTGGATAATTACTACTTTTTTAGGTTGGTTTTTTTTTTTGTTTTTTTTTTTTTTGGTACTAAGAAGTAAAAATAATGATGGTAGGTGAATTTTATTAGTTCTAGGAAAAAGCTCACTGGTATCCACCAACAAAACTCAGAAAGTAGAATTTGCCTCAGTGAATTTACCAAAATTCAAGTTCTGTTGTTCACCTTTGAGCACAATGTGAATGGATCTGTTTTTCAGGAATGAACTTCCATTAACCAAACTCACTGGAAACAGATGTACAAACAAAACTATTATTCTATCAATTTATGAGACCCAACTCTCATGGAGACTGTAGTATCTGTATATTGGTTTACATAACATTGAAATTTTACTAAGAGCAATAGAGAATTCAATGGAATAGGTAGCTATAGCAGTTTCCTCAAGTTAGATAACCTTGGTTAGGAATAAACTATTCAAATCTCTGTGAGACAGAGCTTCTATTTTCTTCTGTTTTAACAAAAACTCTGGTTGTCCACATTTTAGACATACCACTCTCAGATTGACAGATATTTTTTTTAGCAGGGCCATATTAATTCATTAAGAAATGCCATCCTGTTACCTGAAAGTCTTTCATTTTCTTTCGATTAATTTTATATCTCTGATTCATCCTATTATATATCAACTTTACAATTCTGAAGGAAAACTTACTTTTCTTATTCACAAATGGAGGAAATAGCAAACATCTATAACTTGGTAGCTGACCTCTGAATCCAGCACAAGCAGAATTTTTTCATCTGATTTTTTAGTTCTTTTCTGTTTGACAGTTAAATACTTTTCAAATTGAAGGTAATACTTAATATTAAAATTCTTTATTTTTTAGTCCTGAAAAATCAAACTGCCAATTAAAGCCCAACAAACTGCCTGGAACCAAGTAGTACTGCTCACTCTAGACAGAACCTGGTCTCCCCATTTTATTACACGGCCCACTAGTCTACCTCACTCATTTTTACTACTTGTCTGCCCCCTAGAGGCATTCGAATTTGACAAATTTGAATATTGTCTTTGTAGTTCATTTCCTTCCTACTACCCACCAAGAGCACCTTCTAGCTTCTAACCATTTCCTTAAATATTGTCAACTGTGGTTCAGTAATCTCACTTGTAGGTTCTATTAATATCCTGAGATAGAATATGTCAGGTTAAAGACATTGTCCTCATTGGGGAACCTAGATATATTTTGAGAATCTCTTTAATCATGTTTTCCTTCCTTTCCATTTCCTATCCACTAACAGTAGATCTCCAGTATTGAGCAGTGTGTCTGTTCCTAATTTAATCATCTTACTCGTCAGTCTTCCATAACAGTAGTGAAATGTTTATCTCAACGAAAACATTTGATATTATAAGTAATATTGTATAATCACTTTATGCAATATTTTATGTAAACTTGTTAATAAATATATATAATATTGCTTTATATGCACAACAAAAATACAGGAGAAATATATGATAATATTTCTAGAAATCTTATGCAATGTAAACAAAACTAGGTGAAAAAAATACCTGCTCTGACCTAAGGAGAAAAAAGAATGAAATAAACAGAGCAGGTCTACCCAGGAGACCCAGGAGTTTTTTGCTATAATTTTGCAAGACCAGTGAAACCAATAATGGAGAGATGCATTACTGTTTAGTATAAAGATGGGCTTGGCTCCCAGTGAGCTGATTTCAAATGCTGACTGTTTTAACCAGGGGTGCTTGGGCAAGACTCAACTGAACCCCATTTTTCTCAACCATGGAAATAAAACTAAGAAAATAAGAATTCTGTTCTTATTTCTGAAGTTTCCTATTTTCCAGCATACCTTAGGGTTCTGAAGGAAATGGAAAATGAGTGAATTCAGCTTTGTAATCTCTGTGCATCCCATAGGTGTTTGCCCTTAATTTTCAAGACATCCTGCTTAATACTTACATGTATTTATTATGGATTTGCTTGTGGATTTAAGATAGTTCCTCTTGCTGGTTTTTTACTGCTAACACATATTATGAAATCTCAAAATAACTTGTTTACAGGATATCACAAATTATAAGCACAGGGATAGGGGTACTACATATTTTCCTTCAATTTTGGTCAACTTAGTGCTAGGAAGTTGAAGGAATAAAGGATTGCAATACTATTTGGTCCTGAAAAACTTAATTTATAGCATGGTTATTTACACCCTAGCAGAGAAATTTTGTTTACAATGTTAAATATTATAGAATTTTATTGGAGGCTTAAATATAGAATTGTTAAATGCACAAAAATGTTACACTTAAGAATATTGAATTATTATGAAATCTTTTAAGTGTATACTTTTACTGAATTTGTTCTACAAAAGACCATAACTGAATCTATCTGAGTAGATTTACTTTGAGGATTATAGGTAATATGTTGGTTTTCTTATCTGATAGTGACTCACCCTATCTTTAGTCTCTGACCTCTAAAACAGCTTTTAATTTTCTCCTAAATCAAGGCTATAATATAACTATTTTAATTTTGAAAATGCATGGTAATTTTGGTCATAAATCCTTGGTTCAGAATCTGAAAATGGTACTTATACTCCTCAGTGTTGGACGGAATATTTAAAACTCTGAGCCTTAAGTTTCATCATCCATAAAATAAAAAAAGTAATATTTACTCTAGAGTATGTTATGAGAATTACTTGAAGTTATAAATATTGTCACTTAGAATATATTCTGTGAATGTTAGTATTTTCCTTCCTCCCTCCCTTCCTTTTCCCCTTCCTTCCTTTCCTTTATAGCATTGTATTTAATGTTTATAAACATTAAAATATTCAATCCATTATCTGTTGAGCACTTCGTCTGTACTAAAATACTTTGATAAGTACTAAGATTCAGAGATGAAGGAAATAGTGTTCCTGTTTTCAAAGTAATAAAAAGTGAAATATGAAAAAAATTACAATACCGCGTGACATGTTCCTTTTTTAACAGGAAGTGTTATAATACCCACAGGCACTCAGGTCAGCCTGGAATGTCAGGAAAGCCATCTATAGGAGAATGTACTTTAGCTGTCAGTTAGCAAGGAGGAGGAATGATCTAGGTGGATGAAGAGGGGAATAAGGCTGAGGCCTAAGAGGACCTGGCATGTTTAGGAACCTACAAATTAACAGGTGAGACTCTAACACATGAGATTGAGAGGCCCATGAAGGGAGCAAGAAATGTGATAGTAGAAACAGAGACAAGATAATAAGGGGCTTTGTGTGACACTGCTGGAGTTCATACTATCTTCTGCCTGGTTTTCTTCATAGTTATAATTTTGAATGGCTGCATAATACATATTATTCATGGATTCCATCGCTTGTCCCATTTTCTCTCTAGACAATAATCCTTGTGGCTGTGGTTCTCAACCTTAGCTACACATGAGAGTCACCCGTGGGGGATTAGGGGATGCTTAAAGAAAATGAAGTCTCAGCCCACCCTTAGATGTTCTGATAAAATGGCTGTGATGATCCGAGTCATGGGATGCGATATCTTTGAGTGACTGTTGCCTCAAGCAGTTTCATTTTTTCTGTTTGGCCAGTTGAACATTTGTTCTTGTTGGAGTTTTCTCATTCATTCTTTCCTTTATGTCTACCTTAGTCTATAAGTTACTTGAGGGATCTTCTCACAAAATCATCTCATATGCAACAAAATTCCAAAAAAGTTGTGACCCAAAGCATATGAACATAAGAACAGGAAGTCAAGAGTAGGGGGGAAATTGAGTGTTCTGATATGCAAAAGTTGAAATGAGATAAGGAAATAAAAATATTTTTAAAATTTATTTATTTATTTTGAGAAAGAGGGAGAGGGTGAGGGTGGGGGGAGAGAGAGAGAGAGAGAGAGAGAGAGAGAGAGAGAGAGAGAGAGAGAACACACACAAGTGGAGAAGGGGCAGAGAGAGGGAGACAAGAATCCCAAGCAGGCTCTGCACTGTCAGCAAAGAGCCTGATTGGGGCATGAACTCATGTGCCATGAGATCATGACCTGAGCTGAAATCAAGAGTAAGAGACTTAAGCAACTGAGCCACCCAGGCACCCCAATAAAAATAATTCTTAATATAAATTTCTGAGGAAACAAAGGTTTTCTTATCAGTAACCCATAAGTGATATTTCTCATCTGGGAACTGCTTTAAACAGTGAATACTGTGGTAGATGTCTACATTCATAAATCTTTCCATGTTTTTTTGGGGCAGTATTCCCAGCAGAGTTAAGAGGTGAAAAGACTTATAATCTTTTCTAAAACATTGTACTGATTTACAACATCACCAGCAATGAAGGAACACACACCAGAACTGTAGCCGGGAACCAACATGCTAATTGTGAATTTTCTCTTTGTCTCAGAGTTTTGGCTGAAAATAAAACAATACAGTACACAATAGATCAGTTATACAGATTGGCTATCTTGGGGGTAAAATAAAAGAGGACAGAGATCAAAAAGCTAGAATTTCTTTGGAGAGTGAGTTATTTGTTCTGTAGCATTTCTTCTGTCACTCCCCAAGGAGGAGGAGAGGGGATATTTCTCTCTCTTGGGTGAAGTTGGAGGAACTTCAAAGGAACTATTTAGAGAGCATGCCCTGTGTCTTCTGACATTAAAATTTTACAGACACTGGTACTAAACCCATGCCTGAGTTCAAAAGTGACAGCTTGGCTATCTAGGCTCTGCTAATAGAAGAGAACTAACTGCATTTCTCCCACATGCAGCGGAGATGTTCAGATTTTTCTGTCATCCAAGTGGAGTAGGGGAAGGGAACTCTGTGTATCATCTTGAAAGGTACTCTGTCCTGGAGAAGCAAGCCTTCTATGTAGGGGGAGACTCTGAAATATACAAAGCCTCAGAAACTGCTAGTTGAGGGAAGTTACCTTAATAGCCAACAGAAGAAGACACCCTCTGCTTTGAAGGAACTAGAATCTCTCCATGGTGTTTCAGGAGAAAACAAGCAGGCCCTGAAGTTAAACATGGCCCTTTTAGTCTACCCTTCCCAGACTCAGCTGTAGAGACTAAAACAGCAGCTAGAGAAATGATTATGAGGAGGTGAAGTGAAGAAAAAGTAAGGAGGCTGCTTCTCATTCTGCAGATTTTTGAATCGAGGATAGGCCCGAACTGGAGAAGAAAAGAATTTCATTAGTTGATGCTTTTGAGTTTTAATATTAGATTGGACTAAACTTACACTTTTTGTAGGTGACTGCAAGTAGCTTTGAGATCTGTTCCATCAGGGACAGAGGTGAGGAAGGTAAGTTGGTTATTGTCTCTATATGACTGGTCCAGGAAACTACTTCAGTAACCTCAACCGTTGTATCTCGTGGACATCTTCTCTTAGATGTGCTTTTCAACAGAGTTACAATTTTTTGTTGATTGGAAATTCTAAGTGATTGCATTTTAAAATCTGCTGATGTTTTCTGCTTATTTTTCTTCTTTGCTTCAAAGCTGAAAAAGTTATTATTTCATACATCTAATAGTCTATTCTTTTTTCTTGTAATTTTTTAGCAATTCCTTTAAAAATATTTAGTAATTCCATCTCTCTGTGGCTTACTTTGGTATGTAGTAAAATGTCCCTTAAATATAAATTATCCCAGATTACTATCCATATCTGAAAATTGGTACATTTGTATGCATTCACTTTGTCTTTTTATATGTAGGCCTAATTTTTCTTTCTTTCTTTTCTTTCTTTTTTTTTTTTTTACTCTTCAGATAGGAAATTGGAGATATTCTTAGAGGTCTATTTTAATCTTGAGTCTAAGGCTGAAAATGGTGGAAGGAATTGGTTGTGGAAGGTGGGAGTGAGCTTAGCATACTCTAGGGAACATTTGTCACAATTGGCACTCTCTCCTTTTAAAAACTGGCCCTTCTCCTGCAAGAAGCTTCAAGAAACTATTCTCATTTTCTTCTACTTCTTCCCCCCTCTTTTTACAGGTTATTTCACTTCTATCCTAACATTAAATGTGGGAATTCCTCTGGATTTGATTTTAGGTATGTGTTCCTTTTCTATGCTTTCTTCCCAGGAAACTTAAACACTAATCGTCTAAAACATATATTGGTGGAACATGGGGTGCCTGGCTGGCTCAGTCAGTGGAGTGTGTGACTCCTGATCCATAAGATGTCAGCTGAAGCTATAGTCTTTGGGAATATCAAAGAGACAGAATTTCCTAGATGGCTTATTTATAGGTGTAGCAGTTGGTGTTGGCCATTGGCTGTAAGATCACTAGGCTTGTTGATCTCACTCAACATCTCAGGTCTCCATTTGCCCCTTCCACATGGTTTAGACAGCTCAAAAGGTGGCTGCTAGGTTCCAAGAAGGAGTGTTCCAAACATGCAAAAACAGAAACTATCTATATCTTAGGGCTTACTTTTGGAATTCACACAACATCACATTTGCCACCGTATGATGGTCAAAGCTGGTTGCAGGGTCAGCCCAGATTCAAGGGTGTAAGAAGAGGCAGGAAATATATTTTACTTTTCAGTGGGAGAGTGACAGAGAATTTGCAGCCACCTTTAGTCTATCACAGAGCACAATTATCTGTATACTTGACTAGTGCAAAGATGGTACTATGGGTAAAGATTTGACTTTTCAACATATGATACAGAGAGAATTAGATGGAAAAAAAGTGAAACTTGACTGTACATGATACCCTAATCAAAAATAAATTTCAGTAGCATTGTATACTTAAATGTCAAGGCAGAAAAAAAAATACTTTAAGCAATTCTGTAGAAGGATATCACTGAGACCTTAAGATCTCTTAGGAGGTAGGGGTTTGGAGAATTGATAAGGTCATGAGGGTGAAGCTCTCCTGAATGAGATTAGTGCCTTATACAATGATCTCAGCGAGATCTCTAGCTCCTTTTGTAATAGACAAAAACTCTAAAGGATCCAAATGGACTTTTTTAAAGGGGGACACAAAATGCTTTAATTGTAAGGGGAAATGTTAAATTGTACTACATTTTAACAGTTACCACTGGTGCTGTGTCATATTTCCTTGATCCATCTCTAATTTCAGTCATAGCTAGTGGAAGGATAGTTCCATGATGACTCATACTCATCTCTTTGACAATGTTTCATACTTCTGTCCCATGGCCTTTTGTAACACCAAGCATTCTCTTGGCCAATGTGCAGACACAACCTGTGAGTATGGGATTAATGACCCTAAGCACAGTCCTAAAATGATAGGGCAAGAACTGGGATAAAAAAGTTTAGTCTCCTATTTTTCAGACAGACAGTTCTAGAAAGGATTCTGTACAATTTTAGGAGGTTGTAGTAGAATTAAGCCCCACTTCCTAGATTGATGATATAAAATCCACACCTTTGTTTTATCTTTCCTTTCCTCCCTAAGGCTTCCTAGTCTTTTCTAATACCTAGGATCACTTCGTAATTAAACTATCAATTTCCTGTCTTGGGTCTATTTTTGGAGGATTTCAAACTAAAACAACATTAAAATTAAGAACCACTGCTTGATGATGGTTTTAATAAAGGGTAAAAGGAAGCCCACAGAGTAGGAGTAAATATTTCAAAAAATGTAATCAATAAAGCTTACATACTGAAAGAAAACCTCCACCTAAAAAGGGAGAGATAATACTTTAGAAAAATGGACTTGTTTTATATACAAGCCATTAACATAGGACTCAAGTAGGAGTTCAAATTAAAGAATGGCTAAAATTCAGAATAGAGACAATACCAAATGTTAAGCAATACAAATTCTTTTACTATGTGGTGCTATGGTCTGAATATTTGTGTCCCCCTGAAATTTATATATTGAAATTCTAGCCCCCAGTGTTGATAGTATTAGGAGGTAGGGGTTTGGAGAATTGATAAGGTCATGAGGGTGAAGCTCTCCTGAATGAGATTAGTGCCTTATACAATGATCTCAGCGAGATCTCTAGCTCCTTTTGTAATAGACAAAAATTCTAAAGGATCCAAATGGCCAATAATCCTAGAATGGGTAAATAATATATGTTGTAGTCATACAGTGAAATATAATATAGCAAGGAAATTAATACACTACAGCTGTATATAACATTGTATCATATACATAATACATATTTTAAAAACATACATAAAATATGAATTCATGGACTATATTATTTCATTTTTATTACCCCATTACCCCTACCTGCAACATGGACCATTTTTTACTAAATCTTATACATCATATCTTTTCAAATGTGTAAATTTTTCATGTATCTATAATTGATAAGATATTAAAAACATGTAATACTATTATAATACTAACATTTACCTATGTCCAATAAGAAAATAAGTATTTAAATTTTCCTGATATTCTCAATAGTTTTAACAGATCATTTGTTCAAATCAGGACCCACAAAATGGCTAACCTCTTTTGTTAGATTGATATTCCTCTTGAGTGGTGTGACTGTACATTCTAGATTCTCCAGAGTTCCGTTTCAGTAGTATCTGTTTTAACTTTCTAAAGTATTCTGTTTTGGATAAAAAAGTATATAGTTATTCTATAGTTAAGTCTTTTTTGTCTTTAAGCTCTCCTTCTCTTTATTCCCTTTCTTTTTCTTCTCTTACATTTTTTTGTTGTTGTTGTTGCTTGAAGAAGGTTATTTGTCCTATAGGGTTTTCTACAGTCTTGATATTTGCTAATTACATCTCCCTGTTGCTTTTTAATATGTTTCTCTGTCCCCTATATCTCCTATAAACTGGAACTTAGAATTAGAAGCTTGATTTGGTTTAGGTTCCATGGGGGTAAGAGGGGAGACTACGGGTGGTGTTAACTTCTGTTAGAAAGAATGTAGAATCCACTTGTCTCTTTTTCAGTAAGATTAACAGTCATTGATGATCATTGCCTGGATGTATTATTTCAAAAAGAGTTTTTCCAAATGGTGATACTAATGTCCTGTTTCTTGATCTAGGAGATACTTATGTGGGGCTTTGCATTATAATAATTTACTCAGCCATTTATGAAATTCTCTATATATGAATTATATTTTATGCAAATTTTAAAAAATCCACAGGTATGTAAGTAAAAATGTGTGTGGCTAAAGGAGGATAAGCAGATGAAATTGGTGAAAAATTGTTAATTATAATTATGAAATTACATGTTTTGCATATTAGGAAGAAATAAATTTCAAAAAGTAAGTTTCCTCAGTATTTTCAGTACTAAAAACAAAATTTAAATAATAGTGATAAAAGAAAGATTATTCCAATGTGTCCATTTCTTAGGGAGAATTTCTAAAGTTGGTTTCTATGTTAGGCTAATGTGAGAAATGTGGTAAAAGTAGACTGTGATGATGGTTAACAGAATGAAGGTTGGATATGGTTTCATGAGGCTTAATGAGAAGAGTCATATCTTTTTAGAAACATCTATTAATAAATATTACAGTGTTTAATGAATAAACATATACATATTAAAAATTTTTAACTTGATTGGGTCTTAGATATCAAAAAATCACAAATGTTTATTCAATTGGATGATGACAAAATGATTTATATGTTTATTACTTTACATCACAATTGATTCTACCATATCCAAGGATATATTAACCAAAGTGATACTGCTAGATTTAAAAATATACAAAAGTAATTAAACCCCTACCAACTTATTGATAGAGATAGAACACTGAGAATCATTTCTATTTGATAATAGAAGTAAAATTATGAGTCTACATATACATTATGACTCTACATAAGAAAGTGTACAACTTTCTTACCATTGTGGGATTACTATCATAAAGTAAATTCCCATGAAACTACATTTTGAATAATAATTCCCAGGAATGCTAGGACACTGGATTTAATTACTTCTGGGAGTACAAAAGAAAAAAAAAAACAACCAAACAACCTCATTGGCTCCAGTGGAAATATGCCATTTTTTTCTAGGGTGGTCTGATTTTGTATTCAGACTGTATTGGTGGCCAACAAACTCCAAAAGGCACTGATACTTCTTGGGGATCTTGTAACTTGGTTCACAGTCTTCTTCCAGCCATCATACTGATGACCCATCTATTTCCTCCCTAGCCTTACTATACTTTGGCTTCTATTTCTCCACTGACCTTTTTTTCATTGGAACTACAGAACATGGAAGTTGAAAGACCAACTTGGGAACACAGACTGAGTTGAATCACTTCTAGCTATGTGACCTTGGGCAATTTTCTTAATCTCATTGTGCCTTATTTCCCTCACTTGTAGAATAATAATTATAGTATGGCCCATTTTTCTGTTGTAGTGATAATATATGTGACACCAATGGCACATAAGAGGCCCACAGCAAATTGTGGTTATCTCCAGTGCTTCAGCGGCTTTTTACTTAGTTTCATACTAAAAGGATTACCACTGCCAGTTCTTCCATTGCAAATGCTATTTCTCTCATTCCCTCATGACCAAGACTGCTCTTTACTTCAGTTTCTTGACTTATTCTTACATCCTGATTTCATTGGTTTCCAAATTTATATACTTTAAAACCAGAAAAAAATCAGGAGACTAATATAGGATTATTAATTTATTGCTAAGAAAGGATGTTGAAATAACCAGTAGCATCATATGTTGAAATGATGAAATTATTTGTGTAATTAAAAAAAATCTGTATTTCTATGATAAGCTATATATTATTTTGAGGTAGAATTCATCAAATATGCACTTTGGTCATCTTAAATATCCAGAATTTAGTGCTTACCAGGTTATACTAGATACAATAAATACTTTTTTTGGAATGAATAAAAGATCTTATTATTTAATGAAACAAAGATATTTTAACAAAAAATGAAAGTTATAATTCTTTTGTAAATACCTATTTATTTTGAGAGAGAAGAGAGAGCAAGCATGCACAGGGAAGGGGCAGAGAGAGACAGGGAGACAGAGAATCCCAAACAGGCTCCACGCTGTCAGAGCAGAGCTCAGCACAGGGCTCAATCCCACAAACTATGAGATCATGACTTGAGCCAAAGTCAGGAGTTGGACGCTTAACTGATTGAGCCACCCAGGTGCCACCCCCACCTTTTTTAAGTTATAATTTTTAAGTCATATATATGTATGTGTGTGTGTGTGTGTGTGTGTGTGTGTGTGTGTATATATAATTAGTCAATGCCCAAAATAACAACATTAAAGATGTGTTTTTCATACAAATAGTGAGTTTGTTGATTTGTATTCAGTTTTCAAATAGAAAATGAAGCTTATATATACATTCTTCTCTGATACAATTACAATTAGTACCAAAATTCTAGATTCAGATAAGTGTGTTGATAAAACTGTAGGCTACACTCATATGGCAATTTCTCTCAATTTAGAAAATTTTGGTCAGGGCCTAATGTCAATGTCTCAGAGAAGCTACTAATTTAAAAACACTTCAATCTTTTTTTGACAATTAGATAGTAGGATTTTTCAGGTACTGAATTTCTCTTACAAAATTTGAATCCCTTTTTGTTTAAAATATTTATTAGTTATCTTGTCCTCTTCTTTGAGTTTCTTAAAATAAAAACTCCACTTAAACATAAACTTCAGTGAATAAAGTAGAATTTAGAAAAATCAAGAGAGGGCATGTATTACACATATCTTCTAACTTAAATGATATCTCATGGAAGTTTCAAATTCCTCTTTTGGTTCATGGATCAGAAGAATAAACATTGTGGAAAGGTCATTACTACCCAAAGCAATCTACACATTCTATGCAATCCCCATCAAAACTGCACCAACATTCTACTCAAAGCTAGAACAAAGGATCCTCAAATTCGTATGGAACCACAAAAGACCCCAAATAGCCAAAGTTATATTGAAGAAGAAAACCAAAATGGGAGGCATCACAATCCCAGACTTTAGCCTCTACTACAAAGCTGTCATCATCAAGACAGTATGCTATTGGCACAAAAACAGACACATAGACCAATGGCATAGAATAGAGAACCCAGAACTGGGCCCACAAATGTACAGCCAATTAATTTTTGACAAGGCAGGAAAAAGTATCCAATGGAAAAAAGACTGCCTCTTTAGCAGGTGGTGCTGGGAGAACTGGACAGCAACATGCAGAAGAATGAAACTAGACCACTTTCTTACACCATACACAAAAATAAACTCAAAATGGCTGAGGGACCTGAATGTGAGACAGGAAACAATCAAAACCCTCGAGAAGAAAGTAGGAAACAACCTCCTTGACCTCCACTGCAGCAATCTCCTACTAGACACATCCCCAAAGGCAAGGGAAATGAAAGCAAAACTGAACTCTTGGGACTTCATCAAGATCAAAAGCTTCTGCACTGCAAAGGAAACAATCAAGAAAACGAATAGGCAACTGACAGAATGGGCAAAGATAGATGC
>NC_043706.1:84062071-84064466 GCF_006229205.1 Suricata suricatta
AAAACAGTGTGGAGGTTCCTCAAAAAACTATCCATAGAACTCCCTTATGACCCAGCAATAGCATTGCTGGGGATTTACCCAAGAGAGACAGAAATGCTGATGCATAGGAGCACATGTACCCCAATGTTCATAGCAGCAATGTCAACAATAGCCAAAACATGGAAGGAGCCTAAATATCCATCACCTGACGAATGGATCAAGAAGATGTGGTATATATACACGATGGAGTACTACATGGCAATGAGAGAAAATGACATGTGGCCATTTGTAGGAAAGTGGATGGACCTTGAGGATGTCATACTGAGCGAAGTAAGCCAGGCAGAGAAGGACAGAAACCATATGTTTGCACTCATAGGTCTAACAGGAAAACAGGAGAGACCTAATGGAGAACCAGGGGGAGTGGAGGAGGGAGAGAGAGTTGGGGAGAGAGAGGGATGCAGGACTTGAGAGACTATTGAATGCTGAAAATGAACTGAGAGTTGAGGGGGAGGGGGAGGGGGGAAGAGAGGTGGTGGTGATGGTGGAGGGCACTTAAGGGGAAGAGCACTGGGTGTTGTATGGAAAACAATTTGACAATAAAATATTACGGGAAAAAAAAGAAAAAACTTTCTTTTCTGCATATTCTTGCCTCCTTTGTCATAGAGGTTTATTTCTTGGGTCTCTATTCTATACTGTGATCTATATGCCTATTTTTGTGTCAGTACCATACTGTTTTGATTACCACAACTTTGTAGTATATCTTGATATCTGGGATTGTAATACTTGTAGCTTTATTCTTTCTCAGGATTGTTTGGCTATTTGGAGTCTTTTGTGGTGCCATACAATTTAAATATTATTCTAGTTTTGTGAAAAATCCTATTGGTATTTTGATAGAGATTGTATTGAATCTATTGATTGCTTTGGGTAATATGGACATTTTGGCAATATTAATTCTTCCAATCAATGAGCATGGAATATCCTTCCATTTGTTTGTGTCATCCTCAATTTGTTTCATCAGTTTTTTAATAGTTTTCAGAGTACAGATCTTTTACTTCCTTGGTTAAGTTTATTCCTAGGTATTTTGTTGTTTTTGGTGTAACTGTAAATCTTTCTGCCACTTTGTTGCTAGTGTATAAAAATGCTACCAATATCTGGGTTTTTATTTTGTACCCTACCACTTTACTAAATTCATTTTTTACTTCTAGTAGTTTCTTGGTGGAATCTTTAAGATTTTCTATGTATATAGTGTTATGTCATTTGCAAAGTGTGAGAGTTTAACTTCTTCTTTACCAGTATGGACGTCTCTGATTTCTTTTGCCTATCTGATTGCTGTGGTTAAGACTTTTAGTACTATGTGGAATAAAAGTGGTAAGAATGGATATCCTTGTCTTGTTCCTGAAAACTGTCAGTTTTGTACCATTGAGGATGATTAAGTCTGGAGTTTTCAAGTTTGAGGTGAATCAGCATATAGATGGGTCTTTTTCTTCCCCCGTTCTTCCACTCTTTGTCTTTTGATTGGAGAATTTAGGTTATTTACATTTAACATAATTAGAAATGTACTTATTATCACTTTAAACATTTTTTCTTTGGTTGTTTTTATAGATCCCTTCTGTTCCTTTCTTCTCTTGCTCTCTGTGATCAGTGAGTATCTATAATGTTTTGTTTGGATTTCTTTCTCTTTTTGTGTGTGTATCTATCATACGTTTTGGGTTTGTGGTTAACATGAGGTTCATGTATAACATCCTAAGTAAATAGCAGTTTATATTAATTGAATGGTCATTTAAGGTCAAACACATTCTAAAAACAAAAAAACAAAAACAAACAAGAAACAAAAACAAAACAGAAAAAGAAAAAAGTATTTTTTTCTCTTTTCTTTTATTCCTTCCTTTTCCACATTTTATATATATCTACTCATATTTTATATCTTTTTATTTATATTTCTCTTATGTCCAGTTATGGCCATTTTTTTTCACTTAAAGAAGTCACTTTAACATTTCTTGTAAGTCTGGTTTGGTGATGATAAACTCTTTTATCTTTTGTTATTCTGGGAAACTATCTATCCTTCAAATCTGAATGATTACCTTCCCGGGCAGAGTATTCATAGTTGTAGGTTTTTTTCCTTTTAGCACTTTGAATATATCATGCTACTCCCTTCCCTCTCTAGTTGGGAACTTTTCAGTTATTATTTCTTCAAATAAGTTTCCTACATTTTTCTCTCTCTCTTCTTCTAGGACTTCTATAATGCAAATGCTTGTTCACCTGATGTTGCCCAAGAGATCTCTTTTTTTTTTCCATAATATTTTACTGTCAAATTGGTTTCCATACAACACCCAGTGCTCTTCCCCTTAAGTGCCCTCCACCATCACCACCACCTCTTTTCCCCCCTCCCCCTTCCCCTTCAACCCTCAGTTCATTC
>NC_043706.1:84064566-84127066 GCF_006229205.1 Suricata suricatta
GTCTCTCAAGTCCTGCATCCCTCTCTCTCCCCAACTCTCTCTCCCTCCTCCGCTCCCCCTGGTTCTCCATTAGGTCTCTCCTGTTTTCCTGTTAGACCTATGAGTGCAAACATATGGTTTCTGTCCTTCTCTGCCTGGCTTACTTCACTCGGCATGACACCCTCAAGGTCCATCCACTTTCCTACGAAGGGCCATATGTCATTCCCTCTCATTGCCATGTAGTACTCCATCGTGTATATATAACACATCTTCTTGATCCATTCGTCAGGTGATGGACATTTAGGCTCCTTCCATGTTTTGGCTATTGTTGACATTGCTGCTATGAACATTGGGGTACATGTGCCCCTATTCATCAGCATTTCTGTCTCTCTTGGGTAAAAACCCAGCAATGCTATTGCTGGGTCATAAGGGAGTTCTATCGATAGTTTTTTGAGGAACCTCCACTCTGTTTTCCAGAGCGGCTGCACCAGTTTACATTGCCACCAACAGTGTAAGAGGGTGCCCATCTCTCCACACCCTCTCCAGCATCTATAGTCTCTTGCTTTGTTCATTTGAGCCACTCTGACTGGTGTGAGGTGGTATCTCAGTGCCTATCTTCATTTTACAAAATTATTTTCTCTTTGCCATTCATCTTGTGTACTTACCATTACCCAGTCTTCCTGATTGTTCATATGTTCTTCCACATCTGCTATTCTACTGTTGATTCACTTTAGTGTGTTTTTTACTTTAGTTATTGTATTTTTAATCTCTGATTGATTCTTTTAAAATATTTTCTATCTTGGGGAGCCTCATGGCTCCACTGGTTAAGTAAGCATCTGACTCTTAATTTTGGCTCAGGTCATGATCTCATGTTTTGTGAGACTGAGCCCCATATTGAGCTCCATGCTGACAGTGCAGAACTTGCTTGGAATTCCCTTTTTCTTGCTTTCTCTCTGCCCCTACCCTGCCCCTATCTCTGTCTCCCAAAATGAATAAAATAAACCTTAAAACAATTTAAAAAATAAATATTTTCTATCTCTTTATTGAAGGTCTCACTGAGTTCTTCCATTCTTTTCTCCAGCCAAATGAGTATCTTTACAATCATTACTTTAAATTGTTTATCAGATGTATTGTTTAACTTTGTTTCATTTTATTCTTTTTCTGAGTTTTTTTTTCTCTTGTTCTTTTGGAGCATATTCCTTTGTCCATTTTGCTTGATTTTCTATGTTTCTTTGTATGGATTAGGCAAAATAGCTACTTCTAAATTTGAAGGAGTGGTCTTGTGTATTTCCATTTGGTGACTTTTACTGGCTGGTTGGAGCTCTGGTTATATATGCTATCTCTCTGAAACCATGGCTTTTTACAGAAAAAATAATTTAAAAAATAATAAAAGAAAAATAAAATAATAAATTAAGGGAAAGACATTTTTAAAAAGGAGAAAAAAGAAGAAACAAATGAAGGAACAAAGAACAAGAAAAGGATAAAACTAAAGAAAGAAAAGAAAAGTCAAGACAAATTTTAAAGGGGCACCTGCGTGGCTCAGTTGGTTAGGCATCCGACTTTGGCTCAAGTCATGATCTCACAGTCCATGGGTTCAAGCCCCACGTTGGGCTCTGTGCTAACAGCTTGGAGCCTGGAGACTGCTTCAGATTCTGTGTCTCCCTCTCTCTTTGCCCCCTCCCTCCCCCCCGCTCACTCTTTGTCTCTCTTTCAAAAAATGAAATAAAGACATAAAATTTTTTTTAAAAAAGACAAATTTTAAAAAGTAAAACACCCCCTCCAATTTCATAAAACTGCAGGTTTCCCTCTGTGTCCCAGCACTCAGGGCAGCTGATGTGTGCTTGTGGCCCCTGGGCTCTCCAAAGTGGCAGACTCACTGGGAGGACTGGACCGCAGGACACAGTGTCCAGACGCTGCTCCAGTCAAGGCTTTTAAAGTGAGGTGGGAACATAAACCACGTGTTCTCCAGTCCCTCTGATCTGAAGAGCTTTCTTTCATGTCCCCTGCCACTTTGCAGAGTTGTGTTGTCCCTTTTAAATGCTAGTTGCTCTTTTCAACCACGGCTTTTTTTCTGTGCCTTACGATAGAGAGATCTGTTCATTGTCCCTCAGTAACTATCCTTTCCCGTGGCCATTGGCAGCTCAGGGATGGGGGTTGCCTTTGTCTCAGTCTCTCTTGATGTTCCGTTGCGATTTCCTCTGTCTTTGGTTGTTTAGTAGATGTTCGGTCAGCCCTCACTTCTTCTTCAAGAGGAATTGTTCTATTAATAGGTGTAATTTGTTTTGTTCTGTGGAGGAGGTGAATTCAGAATCTTCCTATGTCGCTGTCTTGAACCAGAACTTGTTTTTGTTTTTTCCCCCACTACATTCTAATGTAATGTAATGTAATTACACAGATTGATTTTTCTTTTAAGTTTTTTAATGTTTATTTATTTTGAGGGGGGGAGAGAGAGAGAAATTGTATGAGCATGGGAGGGGTTCAGGGAGAGGGAATGAGAGAATCTTAAGCAGGTTCCACATTGTCAGTGCAGAGCCTGGCACGGGGCTTGAATTCACAAACTGTGACCTGAGCCCAAATCAATAGTGGGATATTTAACTGACTGAGCCACCTAGGCGCCCCTGATTGATTTTTGTATGCTCAACTCTAGTATATTATTTTAAATTTTCAACCCTTATTTCAACTGTGGCTGTTACTATCAGTTGTATTCAGGCTTTGGTTTATTTCACATAGGTGCAAATTAATAATGCCTTGCTCACACATGACATGAGACCACCTGTAGAAATGTTTGTCAATGATGTATGAGAAACTTGGAATTGCAGTGTGGGTGGCAACATTCAGAGTGCCCTTTGGCCTTTGTGGAATGGGAGCCTATGGATTAATGTTTCCCCTTTCCTTCCTTTACTTCTTAGGAGGTCTTGCTAGGTTAAGCAACCAGTGGCTTACATTGACTTGATTATATATCCTTCTATTTATTTGTTCTCCTTCTAGTTTCACTTATCCCTTGATTATACTTTCTGGGATTGCATGCAAATAAACTACTGACTTATAAGCATGTTCTTTGATTCTGATTTTGGAAGAACTCAGGACAGTAAAGAACTAAGGAGTCTGCTGTAGCTGTCTAGTGACACTGCATGAAGTAGCAGGAGCTGACAGGACACAGTGCAGCTCCGAGCCCTTGGTCTGTTGCTTTTACCAGACGGTACAGAGTGCTGTACAGCTGTTTGGCTTTATTTCTCAGGACTCTGCTACTGATTTTTTTAATCTTGATTTTGAGTTTTCAGATAGTGCCTAAGCTCATTGAAAGTTCCTTGTTTTCTTTTCTTTTTTTTCATTAAAGCTTTCTGCTTTTCTCCATTGACTATGGGAAAATATTCTAAAATAATTGCCTTCACTAATTAAAAAGGAGTAATTCCCTCCAAGAGAGGTAGAAGATGGTTCTTAAGTATTGTGAATTTTGATGAATAGGTATTAATCATTAAAATAACAAAACTCATATTTTTTAAATATCATATGTCAAATACTATGCTCAAGTTTAATCCAAGTATCTCAGTCATGAAATAGGTGCTATTATTATTCCATTTTTATCTGTAAGAAACTCGACTCCAACTCATACTGGCCTCTCAAAGCTTGTCCTAACTACTAGACATTTAAAAATGTTCTTTCTGTTAATGATTAAAGTTTTAATTATAAAATTCATGAAATGTTTGAATAAATCTTCATGAAAAACCAACATTCTATCTGAAATTCTATCCTTCTTGAAATAAAAACTGAGGCTAACATAAATTACAGAGGAGTAAGTTTCTGACATAGAAGATCTGGTTTCAGGGCATGGGGCTATTTTTGATGAAGTCTTGAAACAAAAAGCATAACAAAAAATAGACTTTATTCTCTTGATGGTACACTCAGTATTTAAAAATCTCAGAGTTGCTCCTGTGTCTACACAGACAGAATCTGTAACTTTTATTTTTTTGTCATTTGGCTTTTAGATGTCCTTGGCGTGTACACCCTTGTGTAATCTGGTTCATCTCCAATCTGTCAAGAAGCATCAGAGGTGGTTTTGACTCCTTATGTCCTGAGCCTATGCACAAAATGTGTGAGTACACTGAGATAATGAGGCTAATTTTACTGTTGTCATGGGTCTTCTAAAATGATTTTATAATGGTTCTTGTATTGGAATTAATTACCCTGTAGTTTTAGGCTCAGGAGGGAAGGGCAATGTTTGGTTAAGAGTAGAAAATATCTGAGGTTCCTGGTTAGCTCAGTCGGTTAAGCATCAGACTTCGCTCAGGTCATGATTTTGCTATCCTGAGTTTGAGCCCCTCTGTGCTGACAGCTCAGAGCCCGAAGCCTGTTTCAGATTCTGTGTCTCCCTCTCTCTCTGCTCCTACCCCACTCACCCTCTGTCTCTCTCTCTCAAAAACAAATAAACATTAAAAAAAGAGTAAATATCTTCCTTGGGAATTGTCATATGTGTACAGGCTCATTCTTTGCCCCAGGAAGGCTTTGATGGACATGACCCTGACTTAAATCCCAGAGGTTTACCTTAGTGAGAAGCAAAATAATAATAATAATAATAATAATAATAATAATAATAAATAAAAGATTCAGTACATTATTAAATAGTTTAAATATTAGCAAATGATAGACCATATATTTATTCATATAGGAACCTTTCCCATTTCATACTAGCATCCCCTTCACCCAATTTGTAAGAAGGGAACATATTAAGATTTCTTTCTCTCTGCTCTTGAGGCAGGGTATTATCCTCTCAAAAGAAGCTCAGAACTTTGAAACATTTTCTAGTTAAGTTAGTGATTCCATCCATAATTTAGAACTTTTAGTGCTTCTGGAAATTAATTTTGAAATTGTTGTATATATTTTGTACCACATGAGCATTGTGCAAATGGTTATTTTTACTTTGGAATGGGTTATTTTGGGTAGATAGAGAGGAAGGAGGAGAAGAAGAAGTGTTTTTTATTTCTAGGGATTCAGATGATTTTGAACAAAGGTTTGTGAATTTTGAGTCCATTACTGAGTTTTCATTGCATTGTGATGAGCATTTGCTTAGTTTGTTTGAAACTGGAAAAGGGATGAATAATTTCAAATTTATAATTTTAATTTATAGCCAGTTTTTATTTCATCCCTTTCCAGTTGCAAACAAACTATTTCAAAATTTATTTAACTTGGGAAAATAGCATAATTTGACTAGCTATGTAAAGTTAAAGAGATTGTTTTTGGAAATAAGAGGTTGCTCATTATTTTTACTCAATAAATCTATTTCACTTCTGTGTTGGACACTGAGCCTTTTGTGCATTCTAATCCACAATGTAACTTTCTATCTTTCTTCTTTTGATTTACCCAAACCAGAAGGCCAATCTCCGTCAGTAGCCAGGCTTCTTGATCGAGGTGGAGTTTATGAGCTGGAATGATTGAAGTGCTCAGGGAAGATGTGAATTGGGGCTGGACTGAGGTGAAGAAGAAAGGGCTTCATTTATCCTTGCAGACTCTTCCTGCAGGAATGAAAGTGTAATCAAGTGTTTATAATTAAAGAACAATCACTAAATAGCCAAGTACAGAAGTTGCCCATGAAATCTTATTCTATTTATATTGCTCACATACCCAATTAGGGATTGTTGCAGGTAGCCAGTAAAACTAGCCCATGTTAGGTTTTATTGTAAGACTTTTAGGGAAACTCAGGGGACCTGACAGTTATGGCTAGAATTTTAATTTATTGCCAGTTTTTATTTCATGAGAAAGGTTAAACATAGCAGTTCATTTTCTTATTTTGCTCCACAACTTTAAAGAGAGAGGCACATCTGTGACATTGATTTCAATAATAAGAATCAGGTACGAATGACACCTCCAACAAGGAACAATTCTTTCTGTGTAATCTAGCTGTCATTGAAGAAGTATGTCAGTATATTTCAAGAATTTTTCAAATAAATCAATTAGCCAAACTTTGTCAATAGAGTTGACTTCAAATATTTCCTTCAAAGTTTCCTGCAACCATGCCTACAACATTAAAAAGTGATGGAATTTCTTTTAGATCAGTCCATGAACACACTAAATCACTTCTTTGAATTTCCATATTTCCATGTCTTCTCCCTTTAAGAATCTGTGTGTTCATTCTTCGACTATCACCCTTTTCCATGTTAATACATCAGGTGCATCAAACCTTTGTAAATTTTCCTTAATTATCTTTTAATTTTCATATTTCTGCCCAGAAACCTGACCCCATTCATATATCAGAACCTATGTTTTTTTTTCTTTCATGCTAGCAGATTACTCCACATGTTTGGTGATCCTTGGCTATCTCCCTATATTTAAGAGTAAGGGCTTCATACTTATTTGGAAAGCCTATTTATAATGGAAATGCATTAATTGGTAAGGTTTACTACCATGTGATAAGGTGGTAACATAACTTTTTAATTTGGAGACCTTTCATCTCATGATTTTTATGTTTTCTCTGGACCTTATAGTTTGTCTAGAGAGGATTTCTCCAATTTTATGCTTGAAGAGTGAAAGGCTAGAGGTTCGTGTTCTGGAAACAGCCCCAAAATGACCTGCATGTCTCACCATTCAATGCAGGGTTTTGCACTTCACCCCGTTACTCCATACAGCGTATCACCCTGTCATTCACTATACAAGCCTCTACAGTATAAACCTCTGATCCTCTACTGGAGTAAGGAAAGGGATCCAGCATGTACTTAAGTCTTAGGGAAACTTAAGTAAACTTTCAAGTAGTCTTCTTGCTTTATTCATACGCTCTTTCCACACACACACATACACACACATACACACACATGTACACACACCTTCAAAATATATATACCATATATACATATGTATACCTTCAGAAACACCTGGTGTTTCCATATCTTGAGAGTTTCTCGCCCTTTTGGTAGAATTGCCAGCTTCTTACTGGCTTCAATTTAGGATGAGGTTTCAGCTTTATCTGGTTTGGTAACAGTCACTGTTCATCCATCTGTCTTCCAACATTTCAGAAATATTTTTGATATTGCTTATCTGTATGTTCTCTCCTATTTTTCATCTTTACATTTATGTTTTAAAAATCTCTCACATTCAGTTTAGTATGGTTTTTATAAGGATAAGGAATAAGTAAATGCATGCATCCACCATTATGCTTAATCATAAGTTTGTAAGGTATCTTACATGCAAAAGATAGTGATACCTCCATAGTGTGACATTAATGCTATTTAAAATATCATCAGTTTATCACTATGATATCTGCAAGTTAGGAGAGGGCATAAATACTATGAAAGCATAAAGGCCTGCTTTTTCCAGCTCTCATGCTGTTTTCTCAGTAGAAGAGCTAATTCACCTGAAACCTTTACAGAGCCTCCTGCCTGAGTTCTCCAGTTTTACTTTGTAGATCCTTCTGTTGTGATACTTACTACCTTTTCCTCTGTTCATTTATCTTTTTTCTTACTAAACTCCAGCTACTTAAAGGCAAATATTAAGCCTTATTCATCTTTGTACTCCATGAGCTTAGCACAGAGCTTGATTTGCAGATAGTAGGTACTCCATACATGTTTTCTTAAAAAATGTTGAGTGAATATGTTAATAATGTGTCCACATTTTTAGGGAACTTATAATATGTCATATGTGAACTAATTACTCTCCAGTCTTTTTCTCTTCTCTTCTTCCTATCTTCCCCTACTCCTAGCAAGCAAGATACACTTTTACTCATTACTTGAATCATAAGTAAATATGAATATATTTCACTATATTTCTATTGCCTACTTAGTTTTTACAATTTAACCAGAGTTTTCTTAATCATTTGAGGTGTTTTACTTTTCAAAACAATTTTCTCCAGGATGAGGCAACATAATTTTTTATATTTTGGCCATTTGTTGGCATTATTACCTGATAGGATAAAGATAGATAGCATAAGGTAGTGGCCAGGCTTAGACAAAATTGTTAATTTAATTCAAGAGTTATTTACTGCTCTTATATGGTTGAATAATATTCCATTGTATATATATACCACTACTTCTTTACCCATTAATCAGCCAGTGAACATTTGGTCTCTTTCCATAATATTGCTATTGTTAATAATGCTGCTGTAAACATTGGGTTGATGTGCCCTTTTGAATCAGTATTTTTGTATTCTTTGGGTAAATACCTAGTAATGCAATTGGTTAAATGGGTGATGGGCATTAAGGAGGGCACTTGTTGTGATGAACATTGGTATTGTATGTAAGCGATGAATCACTAAATTCTACTTCTCAAATTAGTATTACACTATATGTTAACTAACTAAAATTTAAATAAAAAACTTGAAAGGAAACAAAGAATATTTGCTACTTGAGTGTAATTTTTAGGCCATTGTACTTAGTACTGTTGAAAAGTCAAAATGAGTAAGAAAAAATCCTGCCAATAAGTGGGAAAACAATAGGATGGCACCTTATAAAAAGTTAAAAAATAGTAAGTGCTATGGAATTCACAAGAGAGAGAGAGTTCACAAATATATGGAATCATGAAGGGTGTTTTGGGGGTCAGTATTTCAAATTATGCTTTGAAGGATAGTGGAAAGGAGAGTGAATCCAATGGAAGGGATGAGAAAATGGAGTAAGAGGCAAGAAAAAATAAATAACTAGATGTGTTTGGTAATAGGAATTAACTAGTTCATTTGGCTGGAGAGTAACATAAAGGATATATAGGGATATACAAAAGAAAGAGCTGAAAAACATAATCTAAGTCATTTTGTAGAGTACTTCGGATGTCAGGCTAAGGTATTTTTGCTCAGTGAAGTAGTAAATAGGGAGACACTGAAGGGTTTAAGCTTGTAATATTTGAATTATAAGAATATTAGTGAAGCAAATAAATATATCAGAAGAGGAGCAATAGAAGGAGAGACCCATTACAAAGCTACTCTTGTAGCCTGGGTAGAAAAATGATTTCCTGAAAAGATTAAAGACAATAAGAATAGAACTTATTTTTTTCTGTATATCTTCATTAACATCGATTTAAACTACTATTCAATTGCTTACTTATCCATTGTCTGTATTCTCCAGTAGAATGTAATCTCATTGAGAGAAAGGATTTTTGTCTGTCCCCTTCAGTTCTGGTCTCTAATGCCTAGAATAATGCTTGCAGTATTATAGTTGCTCAGGAAATGCTTCTGGAAGGAATTAAGAACACAGAGCAACAGGAAAGAAAATCAGATAGGTCAGTCTCAGGTGCCTGAATTAAATGAAATAAATTCAAATAGGTCAGTAATCCCAATTAATGAAAACAGAGTGAACTCTGCAATTAAAAGACAGAAATGGCCAGACTGGATTTTTTAAAATCCCAGTTATATGCTATCTAAAGATTCATACTTAAAACATAAAGATACATCAAAGATAAGAGTAAAAGGATTGAAAAATTATCCCAAATAAATATTAACCAGAAGAAACCTACTATAACTATACCATTATTATACAAAATAGATTTTAAAGTAATATAAAGTTAAGTGGAACATATAAATATATGTATATTTATATAGATAGAAATTATGTATGCCTAATAATATTATAGAAAATATATAAATCATAAATGGATAGAACTAGATGGAAGATCAACAAACCCACAATCTAAAGAGATTTTAACATACTTGTCTCAGTAACTTAGACAACCTTTCATCTAATAGGTTTTTATAGAACTTACATTAGTTTCTTTTCAAGCATTAAAGGAATATTTAGACTGAGTGGGGAAAAGAATGGCATTGCAGACTGGAATAACGGTACATGCTAAAGAATGAGGAGCAAAGATGAAGAAGAAATGGCTGACACACAGAAGGCATGGAGAATAAGGATGGGCATTGATTGAGGATGAGAGTGCAGAGAGATAGGCATTAGGGCAATGGCCGAGGAGAGTCTGACATGAGATCGAAGGTTTCAGGTTGGGGAGTGGCAAAATCCGACGGTTTAGGAACATCATTTTGCTGAGAAGGTGGAAGAACACAGATTGGAATATGGAATGAAGAGTGAGTAGGAAAGCTGTAATAAAGACTAGTTGGGACTTCAGGCCTGATTCAGTGAGGCCCTGACGTAAGGCAGTATAGTCAAAGACCGAGGGGAAGATTCGCTTTGGCCAATGTTATGGAAATATAATTGTTGGTACAAGTAACTTATTGACGGAAACATATCAGTATGGCTCTCAAATTTCTGACATTGGTGGATGATACTGCCATTAACGAAGACAGGAGCCTGTGACAAGAAGGCTGCTTTCAGGGAATATACCTGTGATACTTCCGTTTTAGAATAAATTTTTCTTTAAAATTAATTTTGTAATTTAAAAAAATGCCTGTGATAGTAAAACAGTAGAAAATGCCATATTCTCTTATTGTGGTTTTTCTTCCCCTACATGTGACCAGGTAATATGATATCTCTGCATTATGATATTATGAGTATAAGTATCACCCGGAAGACCTTTACCTCGGATTGGCAGACCTGAGCTTAAGTCCTGACTCTGCCATTGCTACGTAACCTTGTGTGTATCTTATGTTCTAGTGCATGGGATTATGTTTTTTTGTTAAGCAACAATTTAGATAATATCTGCATGTAGTAGGTTTTACAATGCATGCCTTAAAACCGAATCTCTAAAAACCATATGAATTTAGTTTCCCTCAAATATGCATGATCTGAACTAGTGAGTGTGTGTTACCTCTGTTGGGTTCAATGCAGTTCCAGCAGTATTTGATGACATATTTCAAAATTTCTTACTTCATATTTCAGGTTCTTTCCCTATTTTAAGAACTAAGCTTTAAAAAGTAAAAACTTGACAATAATCATCATGATAATGATGAGGGTAAAAGTAGAGAGCTTCTTATGGCTCAAGTTAAACACTTCAAATGTATTTCTTACAATGACACCACATTACAACTATTTAGGTCTAGTTTATATTTGAGGAATTGAAGATCTGAGAAGCTAAAGTAACTTTCTAGAGGTTGCATACAGCAAGAAAAGGGTGAGACTTGAATATAACTCCAGCTCTCTGATTCCAATATTTGCATTCCCATACTTGTAAAAAGTATTATGGGAAAATGGACTTGGATTTGAAGAATCAAAAAGTGTTATTTATAGAGTACCTTCCTGTATTGGGAGTATGTCTGCTGCCTTGGGTTTCTCAGACAAAATAGTGTATTACTTACAAATGAGGCAATAATCTTGCAGTAGAGAAAAGCATTGTATCTGTTCAGGGAGATAAAAATGGTCAGCACAAATGTGTTTACGATATTTATCCCCTTTCATAAATACACATTTTCGTTTTGTCTTTTCATCAATATAATCACTTAAAAAGATTTAGTAAGTATGGCTTTTCTTGCTTTAAAGTGGTAAACCGTGGCACTATGGCATGCCTTGAAAGTTTCTTGCTAAGAGATAAATTAAATTCTGTTAATTCTCAGAACTGAATCAAATTGCCTTTAGTGATGACTGTCTTAAAGTGTGCAATCATATACTGTCCTTAGAAAAAGTCAACAATGGCTATATATATAAAATGTATATATATATTTTCTAAGGTGCTTGAAGAATTTGATGACTTATAATTACCAATAAGTGATAGGTTTTCTAATAATACCTTAGTGTATGTCATAGCTATGTGGGGGTCTGTGCCAAACAAGGGTCAGCTTTGGAGAGTCCAATAGCACATTCATTTCATTTCATAAAATTAAAAATCATCTACCAGTTGTCTTTAGCCCTTGCCATGTTCTGGGAAAGATTCCAAAAGTTCTGTCAGATAATACGATAAATTTTTGCTTAATATCAACACTAGTAGTGACAGTAATAAGAGTTTACACTAGCTGTGTACCATGTACAGAAATTTTGCTAAGTAATTTACATGTTCCCCCCACCTTATCTAGCATTTGGTGCTAGCTAGATACAGTTATTATCCCTATTTTAGAAATAAAGACTATGAGACTCAGAGAAGGTAATTAACTTGCCCAAGGTCACACAGTATGTACAAGAACTTGGATTTGATCACATATTCTGCTAAAATGTGTTCAAAGACTCTGTAAATAGAATTTGCAGAGTTCTGAAAGCAGTGGAAGCAAACAGAATGCTTGTTTGTTTCTGTGGCCTGACACCTGGGTCATCATTCATGACAGTTGACGCACACTTACTGATTCCGAGTGTCAGCTGAGGTTGGCTGATGCAATGGCCCCACAGCGCTCACATGTGTAGGAAAATTCCACATTGATCTTTATGAAAAAGCAGTTGCCTAAGCGTCCGAGGTTGGCTTTTTCAGTCATGGTGCATAATCTGAGTGTTGGGGAGCCGGCATGCCTGAGGTGTGAAGATGATGATGTACTTCTGTAGGCACGAAGGGCTCAGAAATAAAGTCCATCGAACTGTCATTTGTTGTTCTTCCAGTTTAGGCTTTTAAAAAGGAAACTAAGGTCAATTAACTGGTAAGCTTAACCTCTCTTAGCTTGTCTTTCTTTGCATAGGCTTTTTGCCTTTTAAATAAATCATTTTTCTCTTCTCTCCCTCCCCACCCCCTATCCATTTTGAACACGTTCTTGGATTTCTCATGCTGGGCCTAAGGAGCAGACTGCTTATATTCAAGAATGATTTGGAGGGGATAAAGTGTGCAAGATTTTGAATTCTTGCCATAAGTCCCTGGCAGACAGCCAGGCAGCCTCAGAGGAATAAGGCTAATGAAGGGAGGGTAAAGAAGATCCGGGAGTGCGGCTGGTAATGCAGTATTCATTTAATTGGGAGCAGGTACCGGTGCAAACTTCTCCATTTTAATTGGAAAAAGGGAAGGGGATTGTTAAGGAAGAAGGAAAAAAGAATGCATAAAGTTTTCAAGCCGAGGAGCCAAAGGCAGCCCTGTCTATGCCAGAGAAAGAACTCAATTTAGGGCAATTTGCTCTGCAAGCTGGGCTGCAGCCTCCCCTGGGACTAGGGATGAGGAAGAAAATGAAACCAAAAGAGAACTTGATAAAATCACCTAGCACAGACAATCTCAGTAGAATAGGTTTTACTGAGTTAAATCTGCCCCAATCAATATGATTCTTTTCATATAAGTTACAAATAAAAAGCCACAAGATTACAATAAAAATCGAGACTGGAGCGATGCTGATGTTGCACCTGGGAGTCTTAAGAACTTGTTATGGAATATATGTTTTTGCAACTATAATGTTTGTTTTTCTTTTCACCCTGGTCACGCAAATCAACTCTTTACTTTCCCTCCCCATCCATCCAGTTTTATATATTGTTTTAAAAAACATCGGAGGCAACTCTTTCTGCTTAGTTTCTCTTGCACTGGAGGTTGGAGATCGGTAGTTTCTTTTGTCTTGAGATGTGTTGAAGGCTGATTTCTCATGCTAATGATAAACAGAGACTTTTTCCTATTGTACATTGTGCGACATAAGTATTTATAACATTAATGTATTAGTAAAACAATAAAAGAGGCAAGGTTTCATACAATAAGAGGAAACAACGCTTTTGGATGCACATGAAAGACTATTAAAATTAAATCATAAATCCTATAATTTCATGTTTAAGAACCATCAGTTCTCAATAATCTTTGTCTCACATAAATGGGAGTTTTAAGCAGCTGATTGTTTTAACGTGATAACTATAATTTTGATTCCTTGTGAATAAGGAGGCAGAAGACCAAGCAAAACATTTAGGTCTTTCTAAATGCGGTTGACTAATCAATGATGAACTTGGAGAGAAAAGTCTTTATTTTAGTACATAAAAATACATTTTAAAGATAAATATGAAGAACTTATTTAGAGTTTCAATTTCCTGGCCAATCTAGGTTAACAAATCTCTTTAAACTTATTCATAATGGGTAATAAAAAGATGGTGGTGCTTCGTTTAGATTTTACTTTACATATAGGCTGCCATTTATTTGGTTTTTGGTAAACCTGATGAAGAAGAGGTGCCCATGATCATTTTATCTCTTTGATAATTTTGATTGTGGGATGGGGAATTTTAAATGCTAGTGGACTGTGACCTGCTAATTTGACTTTACCTTGATTACTAGTACTGTAAGATTAAAAAGGAAGAGATTTTCTGGGCAGAAGAGAGTAACATCTTAAAATGTGGTGCAGTTGTCATCCCTAAATATTCCATTTTTTCCCTCCACACCATGCTAGATAAATGAATTAATCTATACACCAAAAATATTTATAGAGGTCCTCTATGCTAAGCATTGAGGAAGATGCAAAGATGAAAATAAAAAAGCACAGGCCCTATCATCAGGAAAGTTACTTTCTAAATAAGAAAGCCAAACTAAAATACAAAGGCTAAATATTAAATCAGGACAGAAGAAAAGGTGTTCCCAAACAATAGATAGTTGATGAAGTCTCAACTATCTTTTTCCTTTTTTCAGTGCATACTATCTGAATATGGACAATTGATGCCATATTTTTGGAGATGCAGTGGATCCACTGCTTTGTTTGTTGAAGGCTATGAAGGGTTTATGGAGCTGATGGTACTTGACCTGGTTTGTATTTAGGAGGAGAGGAGGGGAATGTGGGAGGCAATATACCACATTTAAGAAATGATATATGTTAATCAAAGTTGCAGAACTTGGAGGAAAGAGAGTAGCAAACATATTTGGGGAGCACTGATTATTGCAGAGTGTTCTAGAAAATTAAGGGAAATTAGTTGAGGCCCGATTTTTGGAAGGTTGTGATTAAATGTTTTCTTTATCTTATAGTATAGAAATATCTTAAAAACCATTTTTTAAAGGATGGAAGGGTTCTTTGAGGGAGGCTGACATTGGCAGCATATAGTATTATGGTACATAAATTAATGGTATGGAGGTCTCACATGTGCTCACAATCTCATGTTTTCTCACGTGACTAAATATTCTTTCTCTCCTATGCTGTTGTCCATTCTGGAGTCTCCACCCACAGAACTGCATTACAGAGCTGCCCCTCTGTCTTCTTCAGCTCTGGCTGCCCACAGAGCTGGCAGCCATCCGAATGACACGGAAATGCAGAGTGGAGGGAAACAATTTCACTTGTGTCAAGAGTTACACACAGACTCTCATAAAGACATTGCAGTAGCCTCTGTCTTATAAGCCCTCTAAGAATCACGGTAAATATTTCATAAAATAGTTCAGTAAGCTTCTTGCCTTTACCTCAGAACCTTTGAAATCAAGGGCTCACACTTGTATGGGTCAGGCAGGAAATGGATGCCATGTCCTCCATTATTCTTAGCTCACCACAGGTGGTAGCTTCTAGACCAATATAAACGTTTCTCTTCTTCTTCAATTATAAAGCCACATATCCACACATATCAGTGGTTACAAATAGGGACTGGCGTGCATTTAATCTGAGTAGGTAGGAGAAGGGGTCTCCTCTACAGGTCAGCCACTCAAGGCCTTTGCTTTGGCTCTATAATCCACTATTTATGTGATGTGGTTTAGTCTCAGGGTAAATAGTGAATTAGAAGATTTGTCTTCTTCTCATACTTACTGTTCTTTTTATTTACCTATTCCCATGGGAGCATATTTTAAAAAGATGCCAACAATTAAAATACTTTTGCGGGTGGGAGGGGCTTTTGAACTCCTCGTCTTTTTTGTAGAGTTATCGACTATAGCACCTTGTTATTATCTTTAGGTGAAGGGGTCTGGGGATCTTTCTGCCATGACATTTCTCAAAATATGTTACATAGATTACCATCCGCTTCATTCATGTGTTAGATAACTCTATTCTGATAGTTTGCACAAATTTCTGTAAAAAAAAGGATAACTATAAGATGTAAATTTATAAAAGGTAAAATTATCTCTAGGTATATTTATATAATGGAGATAACAATATTTTATAATGTTTTAATTTCACTAGTACTGATGTCACAGCTGAATAGCTGTTAGAAAAATGCATTAATTAAAATCCTGTTTGTGGATCAATTATGGATGAGAATTTCTTATTAGTTTACATATGGCCTTGTGTCTTTTTGAGAACTGTCATTTTATACAAATTTTAATTGAAGATGTATCTCTGCTGGGGAGTACATACTCATGAAATTCAATGTATTCTCTCTTGGAGACAGCATCGATGACTATATTAATATAGAAAGAACCAAGTTCAAGTGTCAAAAACAAGTTACACCATTGATTTTGTTAGACAATATCCGATTCAGATTCAAATAACATTTATGGAGCCCGTAATTTGGCCAGACATTGTGCTATTATATATCTATTATTTAACCTATAGTTTTTCAGAGCCAGGAATGAACTTGGTGTTCATATTCACATTTACAGATAAGAAATATGCAATCTGAATAAGTTAGATGGTGACTCCATTCCTGGTGAGTAATAGGTATGAACACGAAGCCAGGTCTCCCTGATGCCAAGGTGGAAGTTAATTAGTGATTTTGCTATAATTAAATTTAAGACCTCAGCCCAGCTTCTCTTTACTCCAAAATCTATAGTATACTCCTACAGTCAACTGAAGAGTGAGCATTCTTTTGAATTACTACATGTATTAATGGATGAGGACAATCTATGAGAAAATTGTATTACTATTTTTGATAGGAATATCTTTTTTTATTATTTAAATTCAAGTTAGCTAACTACAGCATAGTGTTGGCCTCGGGAGTAGAACCGAGTGATTTACCTCTTACATATGATACCCAGTGTACTCATCCCGAAAACTGTCCTTCTTAATGCCCATCACCCATTTAACCATTACTGCACCTACCTCCCCTCCAGCAATCCTGAGAGTTTCTTATGATTTGGTGCCTCTGTTTTTATCTTATTTTTCCTTACCTTCCCCTATGTTCAGCTGTTGAGTTTCTCAAATTCCATATGAGTGAAATCATATGATATCTTTATATATAAAGGTAATGATGTGCTAATCAAATGGCACATGCTTCCCTTTTCATAGTTCTTGTTTAGGTGCTAAGAGACTGTTAAATTATCTGACTGTGATTACATTATGATGCTTTAGATAGTTTCGTGCAGCTTAAAATCATTTCTAAACCTTTCCAAGCTAATGGATTTCTTAGTTTATTAATGGCAAATGTTTTAATTTTTTCCAACTTTTTATTTTGAAAAAATTTAAACATATGGATAAACTAAAAAAAAATAATGTAATGAACACATATGCTTTTTATCTAATTTCACTAGTGGTTAACCAATCTACTGCCTTTGTAATCTCTCTTTATTTATATAGATATATATTTGCTGAGCCATTCGAAGATCAGTTGCAGATATCACAATTCTCCCCTAATAGCATCAACATATATCTCTTCACAAGGACATTCTTTTTCATTACCTTAATGTTATTGTCAACCAAAATATAGAATATCAATGTAAAAATATTACCTGACATCAGCCCATATTAAAGATTTCCCAATTATCGATTTAGTATCCCTTATAGTTATTTGATTTTTCATAAGCTCATGAGTCAGTTTTTAAATTTTATTTTCAATATTTTGATAAAACTCATAATTCAATCAGAGATTATTCAATACATTCAATTTTCTTGATTTCTTTTAATTTAGAACAATCCCTCTATTATTTTTCATTACTCTGGGACTTTTTTTTTTAAAAGTCCAGGCCTGTTGTTTTGTATAATTTCCTACTGATTATTTCTATATTACTGGAATCAAGTTAAACATTCTTGTCAAAAGCACTATACAGATGAATTGTGTCTTTCTCATTGTATTAAATCAGGAGGCATATAATACTTACTTTTTTCTTTATTGGTGATGCTAACTTTAATTATTTGATTAAGGTGGTGTCTCTGAGATTTTTCCATTGTAAAGGTATCCTGTTCTCTTGTAATTGATAGATAACTGTGGGTGATACTTTAAGATTATATGAATATCTTGTACTCAAAATTTCATTCAATATTTCTAGCAAGCTGATCTTGCTTGAATTAGTTATTACATTAGTGCCTGCAAAAGAATGATTTTTCTATTTATGTCATTCATTTAACATTTATTAATAGACCCGTTTAAGAAAGAATGTTCTCTTCTTCCCTACCTCTTTTGTTTTATTTCCTTGCTTTCTGGCTTAGCAAGCTATTACAAGTTCACCTTTTATTTTCCATGCCTAAGACCTGAAAGCAACCGTTTCTCCAAAGGTTCCTTTTGGGGGGGAATTGAATTTAGAAACCAGCATGGGGCACCTAGGTGGCTCAATCAGTTAGGCATTCAACTTCGACTCAGGTCATGATCTCACCATTCATGAGTTCCAGCACGGTGTTGGGCTCTGTGCTGACAGCTGAGGGCCTGGAGCCCACTTCAGATTCTTTGTCTCCCTCTCTCTCTCTCTGCCCCTCCTCTGCTTGCACTCTGCTCCTCTCTTTCAAAAATAAACATTACAAAGAAGCCAGTATCTGGGGCACGGGCTGCATATCATTTCTACAGACTTCCAGGATATAGGCTAGAAAAAAAATATGTGTACATATGTGTATGTATACATGTAATTTCATGTGTATTTTTTATTCTGATAGCTACATCGCAGAGTTCTTCACAGTCTCCTCGGTCCATGTTTAAATCTTACATTTTCCACTCCTAAAAGCATCGGTATATTTATTCCATGTAGTCTACAGTTTTCACAAGATATTTTTAGAATTACTACACTAATACCACTGTATCAATAGCAAACTTGCTAAGTAACATTCGAATTTAAAAAAATCCTTTGTCTTTAAAATATATCCCACTAGGGGCTTAGTCATAACATTATATCCAGAAGTTGCTTAGGTTTGTGTGTGTGTGCATGCATGTGCATTTGTGTTGTAAATCTGATATATGGTTAAATTCATTTGTTCCTATTTGTATTCAATTGTGTGTTTTTATATTCTTGGGTTACTTTACTTTTTGATTATATAAAGAATTTATATGACTCACACATTAATATATTTAGTATATTAAATACTTTGTATAATACCTGAGTCCTATACATAGTAGATCAAAGTACATATGTTTATTAAAATATACACATTAAAACACATATTATTAATATGCTATTAATATATTTAAATAACTACATCAATATGTTTATATTAATTATTTAATACATACTCTACTATATAATATATGCTATATATTTTATACAGTATATCACATATTATATATAATATATGCAAGTATATGAATCAAAAAAGTTTTATTTTCTGCTTCTCTTTTACTTGTTCCTACTTACTGTCTTTAGATAACCATTTTTATTCATGTTTTATTTTTTCTGTGTCAACTTGGCAAAAATAAGCAATAAAATATACAACACAGAGAAACCCACTTGAATACACATCTTCTTACCATTCCTGTGAAACAGATAGCAATAATTTTTTTCATTAAACAATATGTAATGGAAGTCACTCCTCATCAGTTTATAAACATCTCAGTCTCTTTGTGTAGTTACATGGCTCTCCATAATTTGAATATACAGTAGCTTATAAAATTCTATTGCCAACTATTGCAGGACATCTAACTTGTGTTCAATATTTTGCTGCCTTTATTATTATTATTGTTCCAATAAATGGCATATGCATTTTTTCGTAGTATGGAGAATGGGTCCTCAGAGTAAATCCCCAGAAGTAGAACTGCTGAGTCAAAGGAAATATGTAGTTTTGATAGTTATTGCCAAATTCTCCTATCAGGGTGACATAATGTTATGTTCTCACCAACTATGTATGAGAATGTGTTTCTTCACAACCTCCCCAGAAACTGTATTGTCAAGCTTTGGATTTATGCCAATCTGATAAATGAGAAATAGTTAATAAGTAAAGACAATCTTAATTTTTTTATAAATTAAGGATCCTAAGAGGATGTCTGTAATTTGTTTTTCCTATGAAGCATATTTTCTTGTCTGGTAGCTCATATTTTAGAGTTTGTTATATTTTTGGAATACCCTTTACATGCAATATATACTGCAAATAATTTCTCATATTTTGTATTTTTTAAAATTTTGCTAATGGTGTTTTTTTCTTCCCAGATAAAGTTTATTTTCAAATATTTTATGTAGTTCCATTCATCTGTTATTGTTGCTGGATTTTAGTGAACATTAGAAAGGCTTCCCCCATACTTAGGTTATAGAAGAATTTCATCCATGTTCTGTTCTAGTATATGTATGGTTTCACTTTTTATATTAAGATAATCAATCGATTTTTATTCTGATATATTTGGAATATAGATGTGATGTTTTTCCATAAGGATATCCATTGTATTAATACCTTTCATTTAAAAGTACATATTCTTCTCAGTGATTTGAAATGCCAGCCTATTATATATTAAATTTACATATGTACTTAGGTCTCTTTCTGTATTTTCTATTCTGGTACATTCATATTCTCATAATACCCTGTCTTATTTATGTCTTAGTAGTTGGTTGTGCTAAATGCCCTCTTGCTCCTTTTAAACATTTTTTTCTAGCTTTTTCATTGTAATTATTTTTCTATAAGATTTTGCAATCTGCTTATCTGGCTCCTAGTATTTTTGTGGAGTCATGTTAAGTTTCTAATTAACATGTTGAAAATTGACATCTTCAGTAATGCTAACTCATGTTATTCAAGGAAAGGGATAGTATTCCATTTGTTGATGTCTACTGTTCTGTCTTTCAGATTATCTTAAAGATTTTTTGCAAATATTTTATTCACATTTCTTATTAAATTTACTCATTAGTACTTAATTTATTGTGGTAGTCATCGTAAATAGCATTTTCTTCTAACCTTTGATAAATTGTGTGTATGAGTGACATCAATTTGTCTTTCTTTCTACTATACATGATTCTTTACTTTTAGCCTTAAATTAATCATTGAATTCTCTGGAGGTTTACATATATACTATTATGTCATCTTCAAATAAAAATAATAATATATTTGTTATTGTTATATGTTATATATATTATATATTATGTGTAATACATTTTCTTCCCAGATAAAGTTTATTTTCAAATATTTTTTGTAGTTCCATTCATCTGTTACTGTAGCTGTGTAATATAATATATATAGATACATAGATATTTATAAATTTATCACAAATAAGTTTACCAAAAATGTGGTAAATTGTGTTTTCCTATAGAGTAGATTTTCCAGTGTTTTGCAGAGTTGTACAAACTGGTAACTTAGTAAAGTATTAATTTTTTAAGTTTTTCAATGGTTATTTTCTCCTCTAGTTTATTATTTTGTGTATTTGTGCTTCCTTCAATGTTTTGATTAGCCAGTGATTTCTCTATTTTGTTAATTTTTATTTAAAATGCAAACATTTCCACTATTTTTCTGTTTTTTAACTTTACTATCTGCTTTTCTCTTATTAGTTTTTCCCTTTATTTGGTTGCTTTCTTGATAATATCCATTCTAACAGGTGTGAGGTGATCTCATATCTCATGGTTTTGGTTTGCATTTCCCTGATTACGAGTGGTTTGAACATCCTTTTATGTGCCTGTTGGCCATCTGTATGTCTCCTTTGGGAAAATGTTTATTCAGATCCTCTGTATTTTTTGTTTTAATTGGATTGTTAGCTTTTTTACTATTGAGTTGTAGGAGATCTTTGTGTATTTTGGATATTAACCCATTATAAAATGTAAATCACATATTTGCAATTGTTTTCTCCTATTCAATGGGTCGTCTTTTAATTCTGTTGATGGATTAATTTGCTGTGCAGAAGACTTTTAGTTTCATGCGGTCCTGCTTGTTTATTATTGCCTTTGTTGCCTTTTCTTTTGGTCATATCCAAAAACCTATTGCCAAGACCATTGTCAAGCAGCTTACAACCTATGTATTCCTCCAAGAGTTTGATTTCAGGTCTAATGTTTAAGTCTTTAATCCAATTGAATTAATTTTTGTCTGCATGGTGAAGTAGTTCAGTTCCATTCTTTTGGATGTGGCTATTCAGTTTTCTCAGCACCATTTATTAAAGACACTATCTTGTCCCCTTTGTGTACTCTTGGATTCTTCGTTGTAAATTAATTGACTGTATATGCATGGGGTTGTTTCTGGTCTCTCTATTCTGTTCCAAAGATCTATTTGTCTGTTCTTTGCCAATATCATACTGTTTTGATTACTCTAGTTCTATAGTATAGCTTGTAATCAAGGAGTATGATGCCTCCAGCTTTATTTTTCTTTCTCAAGATAACTATGGTTATTTGAAGACGTTTGTGCTTTCATACAAATTTTAGGATTGTTTGTTTCTATTTCTGTGAGACGTGCCATTGGCATTTTGGTAGGGGTTGCATTGAATCTATAGATTGCTTTGGGTAATATGGATATTATAACAATATTAATTCTTTCATTTCATGAACTCAGAACACCTTTCCATTTTTTTGTGTCTTTTTCAGTTTCTTGCATCAATATCTTGCAGTTTTCAGAGTACAGGCCTTTTACCTTCTTGGTTAAATATATCCCTGGACATTTTATACTTTTGGATGCAAATTTAAATGTTGTTAAATTGGTCTTGCATCCTGCATACATGTATTAGTTCTAACAGTGTTTTGGTGGAGTCTTTAGGGTTTTCTATACATACTATAGTGTCGCAAATAGTGACAATTTTGCATCTTTCTTTCCAATATGGATGCCTGTTTCTTTTCTCTTATTTAAATACTCTGGCTAGAACTTTTAATATCATGTGGGATAGAAATGGCAAGAGTGACCATGCTTATCTTGTTTCTGATCTTAGAAGAAAAATTTTTGGATTTTCACTGTTGAGGATGACATTAGTTACGGGCTTGCCAAACATGGTCTTTATTATATTGAGGTACGTTTCCTCTCTACCCATTTTGTTGACAGTTTTTATCATAAATAGATGTTGACTTTTATGCAATTTATTTTGAATCTTTTACTTTATAATGTGGTTTGGCACATTTGTTGATTTGCATATGCTGAATCATCCTTGCATCCTTGGAATAAATCCCATTTGATCATGGTGTATGATTCTTTCTATGTGTTATTGAATTCAGTTTGCTAATATTTTGTCAAGGATTTTTGCATCCATATTCATCAGGGATATTGGCCTGCAGTTTTCCTTTTTCATGGTATCTTTATCTGGTTTTGGTTATCAGGTACTGGCCACAAAATTGGTTTGGAAGTGTTCTCCCCTCTTCAATAATATACAAACACTTGAGGATCGCCATTAAATATTTGAATGTGTGCTAAAATTCACCAGTGAAGTTGTTTGGTCCTGTAATTTTGTTTTCTGCAAAGTTTTTGAGTGCTGATTCAATCTCCTTACTAATTAGGTTATTCAGATTTTCTATTTCCTCATGATTCATTCTTGGAATATTGTATGTTTCTAGGAATTTATCCATTTCTTCTAGGTTTTCCAATTTGTTGGCATATAACTGTACGTGGTAATCTCATCATTCTTTGTATTTCATTGGTATCAGTTGTAACTTCTCCTTTATCTGACTTTGAAATCTCTCTTTAAGTCTTAGAACTAATTAGTTTCTATCTCATTTATTTCCATTCTAATCATTATTATTTCTCTCCTTCTAACTTTGGGTTTTGTTTGTTCTTTTTACCTTTAGGTTAGATTGTTAGGTTGTTTGAGATTTTTCTTGACTCTTGAGGTAGACCTGTATAGTTATGAACTTTCTTCTGAGAACTTCCTTTGTTACATCTCATAGATTTTGGTGTGTTATATTTCCATTTTCATTAGTCAAGGGATTTTGTTTATTGACTCATTGATTGTTCACTAAATATGCTAAATTTCTATCCTCAGAGGCACCTTGGTGACTTTTTTAGTTAAGCATTAGACTTTTGATTTCGGCTCTGGTAATGATCTTACAATTTGTGAAACTGAGTCCCATGTTAGGCTCTGCACTGACAGTGTGAAACCTGCTTGGGATTCTCTCTCTCCCTCTCTCTCTACTCCTCCCATGCCTGTTCTCTCTCTCTCTCTCTCTCTCTCTCTCTCTCTCTCTCTCTCAAAAGAAATAACTAAAAAAGAAACTTAAAAAAATTACTATCAGTTATTCTGTGACATTTCTGTAGGTATCTTCATGTTCACTGAAGCCCCTCCTCCAGTACATTTTTGGAGATGTGTTTCTGGACAAAGTATTCCTTAAGTATTTTGCATTCTTAAAACTCTTTTTTAAACAGATTTAAAATTTTTGAAGGATAATTTCATTTGAGTACAAATCTATAGCTCATACTTTAGTCCCCTGAGATTCTTGAAAAATATACTAATTCAACAATTCTCTTCATTACTGAATACCCATCA
Organism: Suricata suricatta; assembly: GCF_006229205.1. Lineage (NCBI taxonomy): Eukaryota > Metazoa > Chordata > Mammalia > Carnivora > Herpestidae > Suricata > Suricata suricatta. Next base: position 84,088,683 of record NC_043706.1, read on the forward strand.
TGATAAGTGTACTCTTAATCTCCTTCACCTATTTTTACCCATTCCCAAACTCACTTCCCCTCTAGTAATCATTGGGTGTTCTCTATAATTACGAATCTTTTTTTTTGTTTCTCTTTTTCTCTTTTTATTTCTATTAATTTGTTTTGATTCTTAAATTCCACTTATGAGTGAGATCATTTTTTTTCCTGACTTATTTCACTTAGCATTATACTTTCTAGATCTATCCATGTTGTTGCAAATGGCAAGATTCCATTCTTTTTGGGGGCTGAATAATATTCCATTGTGTATATATATTATATATATATCTCACATATATGTACCACATATGTATATCATTATCATCTTATTTTCTCACATCTTCTTTATTCACTTATCCATATATGGACACTTGGACTGCTTCCATAATTTGGCTATTGTAAATAATGCTGCAGTAATCATAGGAGTGCATATATATTTACAAATTCATGTTTTATTTTTCGTTGAGTAAATACCCAGTAGTAGAATTGCTGGATCATATGGTATTTCTGTTTTTAATCTTTAGAGGAAACTCCATAATGTTTTCCATAGTGGTTGTACCAGTTTGCTTTCCCATCAACACTGCACAAGCTTTTTCTCCACATCCTTGCGTTTCTTGTGTTTAATTTTAGCCATTCTGATAGGTGTGAGGTGATATCTCATTGTGGTTTTGATATGCATTTCCTTGACGTTGGGTATCTTTTCATGTGTCTGTTGGCCATCCATATGTCTTCTTTGGAGAAACGTCTGTTCATGTCTTCTGCCTATTTTTTTAAATTGCATAATTTGATGTTTTGGTGTTATATGAGTTTTTTATATATTTTTGATACTAACACTTTGTTGGATATATCATTTACAAATATCTTCTATTTTTATGTTGCCTTTTAGGATTTTTTTTATTGTTTCCTTTGTTGTGCAGTTTTGGTTTTATTTTTGGTGTAGTCCCAGTAGTTTATATTTGCTTTAGTTCCCCTTGCCTCAGAGACATACACAGAAAAATGTTCATATGGCTGATATCAGAGGAATTGCTGCCTATGCTCTCTTCTAAGATTTTTATGGCTTCAGGTTTCATATTAAGTTCTTAATACATTTTGAATTCATAGTTGTGTACAGTGTAAGAAAGTGGTCCAGTTTCATTCTTTTTCAGGTAGCTGTCCAGTTTTCCAACACCATCTGTTGAAGAGACTGTCCTTTTCCCATTGCATATTATTTCCTGCTTTGTCAAAGATTAATTGATGATATAATCTTGAGATTATTTCTGAGGTCTCTGTGCTAATGAGCTATGTGTCTATTATCATGCCAGTACCATATTATTTTGATTACTAAGCTTTTTGTGTTTCTTAAAATTCAGCTTTATTTTTTTTCCCAAGATTGCTTGACTATTCAGGGTCTTTTTTCTTTCCATACAAATTTTAGAATTTTTTAAATTTAAAAATATTATTTTATGTCTTTTATTTATTTTTGAGAGACAGAGAGAGAACATGAGCAGGGAAGGGTCAGAGAGAGAGGGAGATACAGAATCTGAAGCAGGCTCCAGGCTCTGAGCTAGCTGTCAGCACAGAGCCTGATGCGGGGCTTGAACCCACGAACCATGAGATCATGACCTGAGCTGAAGCCAGATGCTTAAATGACTGAGTCACCCAGGCACCCCAATTTTAGAATTGTTTGATCTATTTCTGTGAAAATTTTTGATTTGGATTGCATTAAATCTGTAGATTACTTTGGGTAGTATGAACATTTTAACAGTATTTATTATTGAATCATTGAGCATGGATTATTATTCCATTTCTTTGTGTCATCTTCAATTTGTTTCATCAATGTTTTCTAATTTTCAGAGTACATGTTTTTCATCTCCGTGTTTAAGTTTATTTGTAAGTATTTTTTCTGTTTTTGGTGTAATTGTATTTGTGATTTTTTAAAATGTTTATTTATTTTTTAGAAGGGGGGAGGGCAGAGAGAAAGGGAGAGAGAGGATCTGAAGCAGCTTGACACTGACAGCAGAGAGCTTGATGCAGGGCTTGAGCTCACAAACCATGAGATCTGACTTGAGTCAAAGTCAGATATTTAATCAGCTGAACCACCCAGGTGCCCCAGTGTGTTTGTTTTCTTAATTTCTCTTTCTGCTACTTCACTATTAGTGTATAGAAATGCAATTTATTTCTGTGTTTGATTTTCTATTCTATGACCTTACTGAATTCTAGTTTCTTTCTTTCTTTCTTTCTTTCTTTCTTTCTTTCTTTCTTTCTTTCTTTCTTTCTTCTTTCTTTCTCTCTGTCTGTCTGTCTGTCTAATTGCTGAGGCTAGGACTTTCAGTGCTATGTTGGATAAAAGTGGTAAGAGTGGAAATTCTTGTCTCATTCCTGAACTTAGGGGGAACGCTCTCAAGTTGTCACCATTGAGAATGATGTTGGTTGTGAGTTTTTCATAGATGGTCTTCATTATGTTGAGATATATTCTCTGTAAACCTAATTTGTTGAGAGTTTTTATCACGAATGGATATTGTACTTTCAAATGTTTTTTTCTGCGTCTATTGAAATAATCATGTTTTTATCCATTCTCTAGTTAATATGATGTAGCATGTCGACTGATTTGTGAATTTGAAGCATCTTGAATCCCAGAATTAAATCTCACTTGATCATGGTACATGATTTTTTAAATGTATTTTTGGATTCGGTTTACTAATATTTTGTTGTGGATTTTTGCATCTATGTTCATCAGAGATATTGCGCTGTAGTTATCTTTGTAGTGTCTCTGTCTGGTTTTGGTATCATAGTAATGCTGGCCAGATTTGGAAGCTTTCCTTCTTCTTCTATTTTTTTGGAATAGTTTGAGTGGAATGGGTATTAACTCTTTTTTAAATATTTGGTAGAATTTATGTGTGAAGCTCTCTGGTCCTGGACTTTTGTTTGTTGAAAATTGTTTTGTTTTGTTTTGTTTTGTTTTGTTTGTTTGTTTTTTAGTATTACTGATTCAATTTCATTACTGGTAAACTGTTCTAATTTTCTATTTCTTCCTGATTTAGTTTTGGCAAGTTATATGTTTTTAGGAATGCATCCATTTCTTACAGGTTCTTCAATGTTTTGGCATATCATTTTCATATGTTCTTTTATAATCCTTTGTGTCTCTGTGCTATTGGTCGTTCTCTCTCTCTCTTTCTCTCTCTCTCTCTTTAAGAGTCCAGCTAAAGGTTTATCAATTTTGTTGATCTTTACAAAGAACTAGATCTTGATTTCATTGGTTTATTTTATTGAGGTTTTAGTTTTTATATTGTTTATTTCTGCTCTAATATTTATTATATCCTTTCTTCTACTGGTTTTGGATTTTTTTTTGGCCTTTATTTTTATAGCTTCATTAAGTATAGGTTAGGATGTTTATTTCAGATTTTTCTTGCTTCTTGAGGTAAGTCTTTATTGCTATAAACTTCCCTCTTAGAACAGCTTTCGCTGCATTCCAAACATTTTTGACCAACTTGTTTCATTTTCATTTGTCACCTTATGTAGACACATATACATATACAAATACATATGTGTATATATATATTATTTTCTCTTTGACTTCTTTATTTACCTATTGATTGTTTAGTAGCATGTCATTTAACATTCATGTATTTGTGTTCTTTTCAGATTTTTTCTTATGGTTGATTTCTAGTTTCATAGCATTGTGGTCAAAAATGCATTGTATCACTTTAATCTTTTTAAAATTGTTGAGACTTGTTCTGTGGCCTCACATGTATTCTATTCGGGAGCATGTTCCATGTGTGCATGGGAAGAATGTGTGTTCGGCTTTTTTAAGATGGAATGTTCTGAATATATTTGTTAGATCCATCTGCTCCTATGTGTCATTCAAAGCCATTCTTTCCTTACTGATTTTCTGTTAGGATGATCTAACCATTGATGTCAGTGAGGTGATTAAGTCTCCTCGTATTATTGTATTACTATCAATTCCTTCTTTATGTTAGTTATTAGCTGCTCTGTGTATTTGGGTGCTCTCATGTTGTGTGCATAAATATTTACAATTGTTGCATCGTCTTGTCGATTCATTCTTCTTAATATCTAGCATCCTTCTCTGTGTTTTGTTACAGTCTATTTTAAAGTCTACTTTCTCTGATACAAATATTGCTAATCTGGCTTTCTTTTGGTATCCATTTGCACAGTAAATGATCCCTTAATTTGCAATATGCATGTGTCTCTAGGTCTAAAATGAGTCTCTTGTAGGTAGCATATAGATGGGTCTTGTTTATTTATTCTGTCTTTTAAGTGGAGCATTTAGTTCATTTATATTAAATGTAGTTATCAATAAGTGTGTATTTAATTGCCATATTGTTACTTGTTTTCTGATTATTTTTATAATTCTTCTCTTTTCCTTTCTTCTCTGGCTCTCTCCATTTCTGATGTTCTTACTGATACACTTGGATTCCTTTTTATTTTTTCATTTTCTGTTACTAGTTTTTGATTTGTGGGTATCATGAGATTTGTACATAACATCTTATGCATATAGCAGTCTGTATTAAGTTGGCAGTCTCAAGTTTGAAAGTTTGAACCCATTCTTTATCCTCTCCCCCTCCCCACATTTTAGGTATATGGGTCATATTTGACATCTTTTAATTTTGTGAGTCTCTTGACTGATTTTTATAGATATACTTAATTTTACTGCTTTTATGTTTTCTATTTTTCATACTCCTACTTACGTGCTTTCTTTTCCACTCAAAAAGTTCTCTTTAACATTTCACATAGGGCTGTTTTGGTGGCTATGAGTTCTTTTGACTTTTGTTCATCTGGGAAACTCTTTCTCTCTCCTTCCATTCTGAATGATAGCCTTGCTGGATAGAATATTCTTGGCTGAAGATTTTTTTCCTCCTCAGCACTCTGAATATATTATGCCAGTCCCTTCTGCCTTGCTAGGTTTTGGCTGAAAAGTCAACTGATAGCCTTATGAGGTTTTCCTTTTATGTACCTGTTTTCTTTTCAGTTGCTGCTTTTAAAATTCTGTCTTTATTACTACTTTTTGCTATTTTAATTGCTATGTCTTGATGTGGACCTCTATGGGTTGATTATGGGGGGGAGTGCTTTTTGTGCCTTCTAGATCTGGATTTTGTTTCCTTCCCCAATTTAAGAAATTTTCAGCTATTATTTTTTCAAATAAATTATCTGTCCCCTTTTCTCTTTCTTCTCCTTCTGAGATCCCTATAATGTGAATATTACAGTTGATGGAGTAGCTGAGTTCCCTATGTCTATTTTCATTTTCTATTATTAATTTTTCTATCTCCTGTTCAGATTTACTGCTTTACATTAGTGTGTCCTCTAGGTCACTAATCCTTTTCCTGCTTTCTTTTGTCTACTATTATTCCTCTAGTATATTTTTAAATTTTAGTTATTCAGTTTCTTCATATCTAATGGTTCTTTTTTACATTTTGTATCTCTTTATTGAAGGTGTCACCGAGGCCCTCATTCTTTTCTCAAGTCTAGTGAGAATCTTTACAACCATTACTTTAATTATCTACCAGGAATATTACTTATCTCCACTGGGTTTATGTTTCTTGCTGTGATTTTATCCTGTTCTTTCATTGGAATATAGTCCTCTGTTTCCTCATTTTGTCTAACTCTCTGTGCCTGTTTCTATGTGTTAGGAAATCAGCTCTGTCTCTTGCTCCTGCAAATGGTGGCTTTGTGAAGAAATTGTCAGGTAGTGCCCTGAGGTACAATGTTCCCTATTCCGTAGAACTTAGTGCTTCAGAGCTCTCTTCTTTGTGTATTTGTGTGCCCTACTGTAGTGGCTGAGCCACTTTGCCTTCAGTCAGAGTGGTTCTCTTTTCTTGTGGACAGGGTTGGGTCCCTGTTTTGTTGGTGGACCGGTGTGTAGCCACCTTGGGCCACAGTTGAGTCAGAGCAGGTGTTTGCAAGATGTAGTAGCATTGAACTGCAGGGCACTCTCCATGTTTTGTCCCCTGAAAAGTTTTTGTTGGTGGGAAGGACCTATATTCAAACCAGATGTTTGCCTTCAGCCCACTGCTGGGGCTATGTGGTTACCTTCCCTTCTCCCTGGGGCACTCACTTTGAAGTGGTTCTGGCCTCTGTCAGTGCTGCTTGCACACTGCCAGGCTTTTGGACTGCTTTGGTTGGGTTCCAGCCAAAGGCTTAGTTAAAGGGCTCAGTCTGCAGATGAATGCAGGATTGGTGTTATGAGCAAGATTTGTGCAGGTTTTGTGTGGGAGAGGAGCTGGAGGCTCTTTAGAAAACTTCTGTCACAGGATTGGAGGCAGAGATTCCTGAGGAGAGTGTAGGGGTGTTGGGTGTGGTGCCAGCAACATTTGTGCCTGTCTGCTGCACAAGGGGACCTGTGGCTGCCAGAACATGAGGCTGGATGTGTTGGAGCGGCCGAATTCTTGGACGAGTACCCAGGCGGGGCACACTGTGTTAGCACATTTTACTCCTCTCTGTTGTGAGAGGAGACCTGGAGGTGGTTCTGACTGGAGGCGGCATGTCTGTCAGAGAGGGGAGTGGTCAGGTGCACTGTTAGCGAGTTAGGTGCACAGTGTTGGTGCTGTGCTGGGTCCTGCAGGTATCAGTGTGTCTAGGCTGTAGGGTCAGGAGAGGGAAATGGCACCTGCCATCTCCTTTGTTCCCTGAGAAGTGTCCTAAAAATTCCTATCCCACCATCAAGTGTTCTGGATTAGTTAATAAATCTCCTTCCTATATACACCAGCCATTTTTCAAACTGCTGCTTCTTTTCTGTATCCCTGAGCAGAGGGGGCCTTTGTTGTACTGTCTCTTTTAGGATGGAGACTCAGTTTCCTAGGTTCTCCCAGAGCCCAGTTACTGCTTTTTAAAGTTCAAGGTGAATAAACCCTGCTAATTGTAAGAATTCATTAAATTAGACCCCTTTGTTTTTCTAAGCCAAATGTTATGGAAATTAATTTTCTTCATACACGTGAATTTTCTTCATACACTGTGGCTGGGGTGTTTGGTGTGAGGATCTGTTTCTTTCCCCATTTTGTGTCCATGATGTCCCTCCATCTGTGCACAGTCCCTCAGGTCCATTTAGTTCTAGACCACATCTGTCCCCTCCCTACCCTCTGATGTGGCCTCTTCTCTACATTTAGCTCTGAAGAGTTTGTTCTTACAATCTTTGGGTCGTTTGCTGCATTTTTTCCAGATATGGGTGTTATCAGGTTGTATTTGTGGGTCAAAGTGAGTTTAGGGTCTTTCTACTCTACCATCTTGTCCAGGAGTTACGTTTGCTGAGATAATTTCTCCTCCTCCTCTCCCTCCCTCTCTCTCTCTCTCTCTCTCTCTCTCTCTCTCTCTCTCTCTCTCTCTCTCTCTCTCTTTCATCTATTTATAGAGAGCTTGATGCAGGGCTGAGACTAATGGCCCTGGGATCATGACCTGAGCTAAAAACAAGAGTCAGATGCTTGGGGTGCCTGGGTGGCTCAGTCACTTGAGCGTCCAACTTCAGATCAGGTCATGATCTCACTGTTTGTGGGTTTGAGCCCCAAGTCGGGCTCTCTGCTGACAGCTAGATCAGAGCCTGGAGCCTGCTTTGGATTCTGTATCTCCCTCTCTCTCTGTCTCTCAAAAACAAATAAAAAACATAAAAAAGAAAAGAGTCAGATGCTTAACCTACTGAGCCACCCAGGCACCTCAAGAATTTTAATTACAATCTTTTATTCTTTGTAAATTATTTGAACTCTTTTTAGAGAACTCTGAAGAATTTATTTTTATCTTTAAAATATTTTAGTTTTCTTATATATGTCTAAGTAAATAATTTGATAAACTTTCTTAAGTACATGGTAGGCCCTTTCAATAAACAGGTTCATGTTTTCTTTTATATCTGGAAAGTTTTCTTGAATTATAGTTTTATTTATTTATTTATATTTTTTAAGTTTATTTTCAAATTGGTTTCCATATAACACCCAATGCTTCTCCCCACAAGTGCCCCCCACCATGGCAATCACCTCCTTCCCTCCCCCCGCTTCAGTCCATGGTTCATTTTTCGGTATTGAATAGTCTTTCATGATTTGTGTCCCTCACTCTCCCCAGCTCTCTTTCCCCCTTCCTTTCCCTATGGTCCTCTGTTAGGTTTCTCCTGTTAGACCTATGAGTGCAAACATATGGTATCTGTCCTTCTCTGTCTGACTTATTTCGCTTAGCATGACACCCTCGAGGTCCATCCACTTTCCTACAAATGGCCATATTTCATTCTTTCTCATTGCCAGATAGTACTCCATTGTATATATATATACTTCTCTTTAGAAAAGTGTCTATTCAGGTCTTCTGCCCATTTCTTCACTGGATTATTCATTTTTCGTGTATGGAGTTTAGTGAGTTCCTTGTATATTTTGGATAGTAGCCCTTTATCTGATATGCCATTTGCCACTATCTTTTCCCATTCTGTCAGTTGCCTGTTAGTTTTTTTGATTGTTTCCTTTGCAGTGCAGAAGCTTTTTATCTTGATGAGGTCCCAGTAGTTCATTTTTATTCTTGATTCCCTTGCCTCTGGGGATGTGTCAAGTAGGAAATTGCTGTGGTTGGGGTCAAGGAGGCTTTTTCCTGCTTTCTCTTCTAGGGCTTTTATGGTTTCCTGTCTCACATTCAGATCCTTTATCTATTTTGGGTTTGTTTTTGTGAATGGTATAAGAAAGTGGTCTAATTTCATTTTTCTACATGTTGCTGTCCAACTCTCCCAACACCACCTGTTGAAGAGGCTGTCTTTTTTCCATTGGATACTCTTTCCTGCTTTGTCAAAGATTAATTGGCCATATACTTATGGCCATATACAGTTCTGGGTTCTCTATTCTATTCCATTGGTCCATTTGTCTGTTTTTGTGCCAATACCATACTGTCTTGATGATGACAGCTTTGTAGTAGAGGCTAAAGTCTGGGATTGTGATGCCTCCTGTTTTGGTTTTCTTCTTCAATATAACTTTGGCTATTCGGGGTTTTTTGTGGTTCCATACAAATTTTAAGACAGTTTGTTCTAGCTTTGAGAAGAATGTTGGTGCAGTTCTGATGGGGATTGCATTGAATGTGTAAATTGCCTTGGGTAATAATGACATTTTAACAATGTTTTTGAATTATAGTTTTAAATGAGTCTTATTCTGTTGACTTGTTTTTGTTTTTCCTCATGAACTTCAATTATACATGTACTCATTATTTTCTATTTTCTACATATCTCACTTTTTAAGCCTTTTTATCTCTTAATTTATTTTCCATTATATAGGTTACTTTTATGGGTCTCCTAATTGTTCTCTCTTAGTTTTTCAGTCAAATCAATGCTGTGGCAGTTTATTTTCGAAGTGACTTTGTCTTTTTCTTCTCTTCTTTCCTGAGGTTGCTTATTTTATATTTCACATCTTTATCTTCTTTTCACCTAAGTTTTAACATTTCTAAGTTTTATGAAGGTTATTTTTTAACATATGAAAATACTTTTACGGCTCTTTTTTTCTGATTCAGGGGTTGGTTATATATTTTTTTCTGCTTCACAATTGTTTTGGGGAAAATTTGATTAGCTGAAACATTTTTAATTATCATTTTCTGCTTTTTTTCTTAGAATAGTTTGATGGATATTTCTGACATTGACTATTGATTCTTTGAAATTCTTTGTTTCACTTTTCCAGTAATAGGATATGTATATAATTGTGGGTGATGAACATGGTTAGCTTACCAGATTTATTATCTCATGAGTGCTCTTTTCTGTTAATAAAATGAAGTACAATTTATTTAACAAATTGCAATTTGGAGGGAGACTTTATATCTTTGATTATGTGATTTTCTTTTATAGAACTAAGCTCTTAATTTCTACCCCCTGTTTCTCTTTGCTTTCACCATCAAGCCTCTAAGCAACACCTTTATTTCTCATCTCTGTTCATATATATTTTCAAGCTTCTTCCTTTTGACTCCTCACCAACCAGTCTTCTGATCTATTTGGTACAGCCCCATTCTCAATATTCACTTATCCATCTTTTTTTTTTTTTTTTTTCTGGAGATGAGTTGACTTCAGATATACCAAGATAAACCCTTTTCTTTCCTCCCCAAATTTCCATGAAATGCCCACCAAACACTTCACACAGATTTGGGCTTTACACTTATTTCTGCTGGTCTCATGTATTTTCTTTTGACATGTAATTTGAACTCTTGAATCTTTGAGTTTCATCTATGCTGTAGGTATGGATTATTGGTGGATATTATTTATGTTACTTGCTGATCTCGTTCTCTTTCTTTCTTCGGGATGAATGAAGAGTTTCAGGTTTATGTGTCTATCTTTTCCTGTAGACCCACAGAAGCCTCTTTTATGATTTTTTTCCAAAATAGCTTGTTTCATAAACAAAGTTTAAATTTTACATATGGAAAAGTGGTTTGATTGGCATCATATTAATTTGCCACTATGAAAGCTAACATTCTGCATTACAATACCTATAAATTAATTGATTTGAAAATATTGTCAACTCATAAACTAAAAATTTCTTTCAGGTCATGCAGTGTTTGAATTATTCTAACTCTACTGCTAAAAACACTTTATCCCTAGTTATTTATTACTTACAGTCTTGCAAAGCCATATTTTATTACAACTAGGGATGTGTGTTCTGAAGAAAATCCATTTGAGTTTATAGCCATGTTCTACCCCTTGCAAGCTATATGATTGAAAAACTTAATTTTTTTATGCTTTAGTTTTCTTCTGGATAAATTGGAGTTATCAGTAGTATCTATGCATAAGATTATTGTAACATATATAAATCTTAGAATTCTTGGTACATAATACATATATAATAGATGTTTTATTTTTTTGAAACTAAATTTTTGTTTAATAAATCAAAGGACATGACAGTTCATTTCCAAACTATGTATTTAGAATTATCCTTTACTAACAAAATATTTCATTGAAAATCTTGGGAAAACAAAAAATTATTTATTTTCTTAAATAGCTTTTTAAGAGTAGATTATCTGTGATGCATAGAGATGATTTAGTTATTATTCTGAAATTATTGGTACAAAACGTGAATTGTTTTATCATTCTGATTCTTTGATCACAAATCTTATTAAACATGTAACTTTGGTAATTGAATATAATACACATATATTATTTTATTATTAATTTTATTTTCAGTTATACTAAAGTTCTTCCACATATCAGTACTTTCACTTTTATTTTTAAAAAGTTTTTATGTTTTTATTTATTTTTGAGAGAGAAATTGCAAGGGGGAGAAGGGCAGAGAAAGAGAGAGGGAATTGGAAGGAGGCTCCAGGCTCTGAGCTGTTAACCGATTGAGCCACCCAGGCGCTCCAGTACTTTCACTTTTAAATTAGGTATAGATTTCTTTTTATATCATCATCAATGTAAATAACTAGACAAGCTTTCACAACTTGAGGGTATTTCATGTGTTGGGAGAGCTTGGTTAGGTGTTTCCCTGTGGTATTTTGTAACAGCTTCAAAAAATAGATTATTCTAGGGGCGCTTGGGTTGACTCAGTCAGTTGAGTGTCCGACTTCGGCTGAAGTCATGATCTTATGGTTCGTGGGTTTGAGCCCCGCTTCGGGCTCTGTGCTGACAGCTCAGAGCCTGGAGCCTGCTTCAGATCCTGTGTCTCCCTCTCTCTCTGACCCTCCCCTGTTGGCGCTGCCTCTCTCGGTCTCTCAAGAATAAATAAATAAATTGAAAAAAATAGATTATTCTAAATTCAGCAGTTTGCTGGCGGTATGATCATGTAAACACACCTTTTATTTGAAAAATTAAAATTTAAAATTGGAATCTGAACAAAGGGAATCTAAGTCTTTTAAATCATAGCTGATAACTGTGGATACTATTGATGCCCCTCCTAGATTTACTCTAGTGCCTTTTACCAGGTCTGTTTGCAGTTGTTTCTATTAGAGTCAAAGGGTCTAACTAATGTAGAGTTTAATTGATTCTTTCATCCTGACCATTTCCTAGCTATAGGATAGTATGAATTTGACTTGTTGACCTTTATGTGAGCATTAGGGTAAAAATACTCATTCTTGGGGAAGACTAATTTCCACTCTAAAATTCTGGTTCCTTATATTTGTTTTCCTCAAAGCTGTATTATTTGAACTTAAGTTCACTATTTTATTATTTCAATTTACTCATCATTTTTAACTGTACCTAAGTATATTCTCTAATTATTTGTGACTTTATTAATGCATCAAAGAGTGTCTTTGTTGTTATATATAGCATATAGGTGTTTTGTAGTAATAGAGATTTATAGAATACTATTGAAGCATCACTCTGACTTACAGAGTTTTAATTCTAATTGCTCATTTTCTGGTCTTTTGGAGTATACTTTCTAAACTTTTAATTTTTATTTTTTTTCATAGTGGTAGTCCATGAGTTCTTTCCCTTTTTTTTTTTTTTAATTTTAAGTGTTTATTGAGAGAGACAGAGAGAGACAGAGTGCAAGTAGGGGGAGAGACAGAGAGCAAGGGAGACACAGAATCTGAATCAGGCTTGTAAGCTCAGAGTCTGAGGAGGGGCTCAAAATCACAAACTGTGAGATCATGACCTGAGCTGAAGTCAGACACTTAAGTGAATGAGCCCCCCAGGCACCCCCTTCTTTTCCTATTTTGAGAGTAGTTATCAGATGCTTTGACAAAATGTAATTTGGTGCAAGACTGACTTGTTGCCTCATCACAGTTTCATCTTAAAAATCAGCTGTTATGGGGCACTTGGGTGGCTTAGTTGGTTGAGCATACAACTCTTGATTTCAGCTCAGGTCATGTTCTCACAGTTTGTGGGTTCAAGCCCCTTGTCAGGCTCTGCACTGACAGCATGGAGCCTTATTGAGAATTTCTGTCTCCCTCTCTCTGCCCCTCCTCTGCTCTCTCTCATTCATTCATTCTCTCTCTCAAAATAAATATATAAACATTAAATTTTTTAAAAAAATTAAAGGGCTCTTGGGTGGCTCAGTCAGTAGAGCATCTGTGTCTTGCTTTTGGCTTAGGTCATGATCTCAGGTTTGTGAGATCGAGCCCCCCATGGTGGTCTCTGCACTGACAGCACAGAGCTTGCTGGGGATTCTCTCTCCTTTCTGCCCCCTCTCCTGCTCACTCTTTCTTTCTCTCTCTCACTCTCAAAATAAATGAACAGTAATAATAATAATAGTAATAATAGGCTGTTGCTCCCAGTTCATTCTGGCAGTAGTGGTATAAAGGAGGAATCTGAGGCCAGCCTTATTATCTGTTTCATTGTGGTTAGTTTTTTGTTGTTGTTTTTTGCATAATCATTTGCAAGGATTTTTAATATTGTTATTCTTGTAAGTTGAAGTTATTATGAAAATCTGCCTTTGTCATTGTGCTTCTAAACTCAATTCTAGTAAGTAACACATTTTTCCAAGAGGTCTTATTAGGGCATCATAAGAAATAATACAAAGGGTTCATCCCCTTATTTAGTCCATTTACTCTTATTTAGTGCATTTAAAAATTCTTTAATCTCGAAAGGTCTGTACCTTGGGAGTGTAACAAATTTCTGTTTTCTCATTGTATAGTGCCTTGGTCACTGGGTCAGTAGAGGCACTAGAGGGAAAAAGAAAAAGAATTCCACATTTTTTTCTTCACTTAGTACTGGTTCATGAGGTATAGCTTTGGCATTCTTAGATGTGGGCTTTAATCAGCTTTAATCTCAGTTTGGTTTTAGTTTTTATATTTTCTATCCACATGTGCATATTAATTATACACTATGAGAGGCTGCTTTAGGAGCTGCTAGCCAGAAAAATGTTAAGTTCTAGTTCATTTTCATTTTAATTATAATCAATTTGCTATTAAGATGAAATTAAATGTTCACTTGTTTATGACTGCTATGTGTATAAACACTATATAATAGTTTTAAATATTTTAAACTTATATGTCCTTGTCCCTATTTGCCCATATCTTTACCACTGACATTTTCTAAATTGTTCATTTTGCCATTTTAATTGAAAAATATGATGTTCCATCAGAATTCTGATTGAACAAAAATACTTTTATATTACAAAAATTATCTGGAATGTAGTCAGAATAAGGATTAAAATTATAATTGTAAGGTTTCACCTTTCTTTCTTGGTGTTTTTGATGGCATAATTGATAGACACATGTTTTTTTGTAGTGGGTGGTTGAACTGTGCCACATTGAAATTTCATATGATAGCTAGGAAAGACTTTTACATTTTTTTCCTCTTAAAAGTAGATAATAATAAATTATCAACTTAATTATGTATTAGGATATTAATCAAATGCTCACTTCCCTTTACATAATAAGATTTCATTTCAAGAACTACCAACAAAATATTTTAATGAAGTAATATGAATTTGAGCCGGATTATATAAACATTTAAGTAAGAATTAGCAATTGAAAACTCTATCAGCATCTAGCTTTAGTGTGGTGCTCTGAAATATGACACTCTTAGCGTTGTCAAATACCAGGTTTATCTTTAATGTGTTGTTCTAAATAATACAGTGCCCTCCCTAGGAACCATCTAATTGTGGATGTCAGGCTGTGATGGCCTAATATGATGTATTCAAAAAAAAAAGCAACCAGGAAATGAAATGGGTTATTTCTCTTCACTCCTTTGCAAGTCCATTTGGTTTCCTGTAATTGGGACCAAATTTTCCATCTGCCTTGGTCTTCTGTAAATGATTTCAGAGCACTTAGAAGCTAAAGCCATCATATTTGCCTGCTTTGAGTTTCTGCTACTATAACCCTTGATTAAATGTCAGGTTTTTGTTTTCATTGTTTTACCTTTTTTTTTTTTCCTATTTACATTTTTGACAGCCTTTCCTCTCAATTGAATACTGTTATCACTTTATTTTAATCCTTTCCAAGGCTGCCTATATTATCACCCCTGTGTTTCAGAACTGGGATTCCTACCCTTTATCCACTAATTGGCTTTTTACCCCAGCTCGCCTTCCCTCCTCTTTGTGCATGTTACCCTCCTTTCTCCACACAGCCTGTCCTCTACCCTCATGGTCCTGTCACATCTTTTTACCCTGTGTCCAGGGGACTTTACTAATATTTCCCTCTACGCTCCCCCAAAAGTTTCTATGGATATGACATTCATTATATTACTTTTTCTAAAATAAATAGCACATTTTCTTATTTCCAAGTAAGTTTTTTTTTGAAGATATTTGTTTTGTGGAGTATCTTTTAAGTATACGCATTGGTTTCAACAGCTGTGAAAATATATGTAATTAACAAACATTTATTTCATTTTATTCATTCCCATTTATATTTTCCCATTTGGTGAGGAAAGAATATGTGCTTATTATTTTTTCAATGAGTGCTTTTCTTTTTAAATATGAATGTAGTCAAAATATTGTTGTAGGGCATTAAAATTCATATTTTACTTTTTAGTGAGTTGGACCATGTGGCAAAATCAAAATGCATGAATATGAGCCAAGACAATATTCCTTATAAAGCTTATATAGATATAATGAGTGGTGAATTAGTTATTTTATTTGTAATATCTTCTTAATATATTCTGTGTAATGGGAGTGTATCTATGAATATAGGTCAAATTATAGAGGAATGTGTTAATATATACATTACTTAAATTCAATTACCATCAAAAATCTCAAGTCAAAAATTTTGAAACATATACTATTATCTATGGAAAATTAGAAGTATATTCTCTTTTCCTTCACCATGATCTTGGTTTTCCTCGCGTGTACAGACTGAAATAGGCCTATATCCTATTAAAACTTCTAATTCAGATAGGCTAATTTCATTAATTATCAATAATTTTCAAATATTTGACTTGGTAGAAAAAATGCCACCAAGCAATTCACCAAAAAAATTATCATAAGGATTCAAAACTAACAAGGATTTTGAAGGATTATGAACTATATCTACATAATAGTAAAATGGTGGCTAAAGGGAAAAAAAGCATGGGGCTTACTAATTTAAGGTGAAGGAGAAAGTGTCAGGATGTAGACCAATTATACAATAAGTCAGAGAGTCTGTGGATAAATTAACATACTGCTAAAACAAGACCCCACCACATGCATTTTATGTGTTTCTATTCCCTAAGTTAGGATTTTAGGGTGTTTGCATCAAGCCAACCTGGAGAAGTCAAATTAGCACTGTTTTGTAGAAAGGAGCCAACAAGAAATCTTCTGTAAAACATCAAGCTTTACATTATAATCACCTAACTGAAATATAATTAACTAAGATATTTAAGGAAAAATAAATACAAAGAAATAGACCAGACTGCTGAATGTCACTGTTACAAATAATGCTTCTCTGCTATGACACTTAAAAGTTCAAGTCTGACTAAAACCTACAGATCAGTAAGAACTGCATTAATAAATTAGATGGATTTTTCTATAATTTTATCAAAAATTCCCTAACATGAAGTATTTTTAAATTACACTGTAAACATCACCTCGTGAACTTGTTCTTAAATTTATTTAGGAAGACTTTTGCTTCATATTTGGAACATATTTCTCTACTGTTTTAGCTAACCATTTGAATTGGAAAACGCAAGGTCAGAGAAAACAATTTTTTTTTTTTTTTTTTGGTCACAAACAGATCCATTTAGAGTTCTTCTGTGAGAAGACTTATCATGCATAGAAATAGAACTTTAGGTGCTGCCTGGATGGCTCAGCCAGTTGAGCGTTCCATTATTGATTACAGTTCAGGTCATGATCTCACCATTTGTGAGACTGAGCCCCATGTTGGGCTTTGTGCTGACAGTACAGAGCCTGCTTGGGATTCTCTCTCCCCCTCTCTGCCCCTTCCCTGCTTGTGCTCTCTCTTACTCAATCTCTCAAAATAAATAAACTTAAAAAATAGAATCTTACATGGTTTATCAATAAATTAAGAAGAGGGGCCTGGAAATTCCTGTTTTGTTTCTGAATCTCACTGAGAGTTCCCCATGGTATCCAATCACTACTATCGAGTATATTAGTCACATGTCACTACTGAGAACTGAAATGTGGTTTGTCCAACAGGAGATGTGCTCTAAATTAAAATATACATTGAATTTTGAAGACAGTACAAAAAAAGAAAAGTATCTCATGAATCATTTTTTATGAATTTTTATATTAATTATATCTTGAAATAATATTTGAGATATAGTGGACTAATTAAATATAAAATTAAAATTAATATCACCTATTTCTTTTTTACTTATTTTTATGTGGTTACTAGAGAGTTTAAAATTATATATCTCACTTGAATTATTTATTTATTAGAAAATATGGTTCCAAATAGTGCCAGATGTTTAAAAAATCATTTAGGTTCAATATATTCTGGTTATCTCCCATTGATCAAACATTAATTTAAGCATTATTGTAATATTCTCATGTATATTTTGGCACAGGTTCTGATTCATTTGTCTATAAATTTTCTTTCTAAGGGACTGTTTCCTTAGATTTTAAAAGAGAACGCAGAAAAAGGTGTAAATGAAAGCTAATAGCTTTAAGCATTATTGGTACCAAAGTATTGGTACTCCAAAGTTCATTTTAGTCATTCTTTTTTAAATTTTTAAACATTCATTTATTTTTGAGAGAGAGAGAGAGAGAGAGAGAGAGAGAGAGAGAGAAAGCGAGCGAGCGAGCGCGAGTGAGCATGAGTGGGGGAGGCGAGGAGAGGGAGGGAGACACAGAATCCGAAGCAGGCTCCAGGCTCTGAGCTGTCAGCACAGAGCCGGACGAAGGGCTTGAATTCATGGACCACGAGATCATGATCTGAGCGGAAGTTGGACGTTCAACTGACTGAGCCACCCAGGTGCCCCTAGTCATTCTTTCTAAGCCATTCACAATCATTTTATTCGGGAGCTATGAACAGTTAGAGAAATGAATAATCTTCTAGTTTGCTTCTCTTCTCTTCACCTTTTGAAGGTGAATGATAAATGCAGTGGTCAGAAGGATTTGATGAAAGAGGAGACAGGAGGAGATCATCCAGAGGATCGTTTAGTAGATTGGCAAGTGTGGATCATGAGGCTAGGGTGCTGGGTGATGTAAAGAAACTTCTTAAAATGGTTGTTGGAAATAGAGGTAGCTTCTCAATGTCACAGAATAGGAATCAGAATTCTGTGGCCTCTCCCTTCTCTCTTTACTGAAAATACCTTTGGTGTTCATGTTTTTGTTATGAACCATCCTCCTTTGCATTGCTTTTGAGATAATTTGTACTTTCTCTTTGCTTTCTTTTTTGAACCCGGGATTAGTGAGAACTGTACTTTCAAATTCTAAGTCTCTAAGATTATTTTGGTCTCCAGCATATAACTGGATATTGCTTTTAAACTTGATCAGATGTTTTTGTTGTTTAATGAGATAAATGTAACCTGGCATTTGGTGAAGTGACTGATATATTTTATACTTATTATTTATTTTAGATCTTCCTTCATATACTTTTCCCTATTTGTGATATCTTTTAAAGTTATATTTATTCTGTTCTGATCACCTGTTGATTACTGAGAATTAGCATAATTTACTATTTCTGCTATCACAATAAAGTCTGTATTTCTCTTTACTACTGTTTGAAAAATTAAAAAATTAAATTATTTTTTCTAGTACAAAGGGAAGTTTTACAAATTTGTTTGGTCAAAACAGGGTTAAGAAACAGTAGCTGCTTTAATATATCCACAACTCTTTTGGTCTTTTTAATCTTCCAGTTTCTTTTACAAACAGGTACTTTTCTTCTATGTGATATGCAAATCTCCCAGCTCCTAAGAGCAACTGGATAGGGATATGTGTTTCATCTTAAAACAAAGACTAAGAAAAAAATAATAATATGATGAAGTTATTCAAAGGATTTCAGAAACAGGTGTTCTAAGTCTACACTAATTGGATTTCAGTTAATTATTACTTTTACTTTAGGGAATATAAGTAAAAAAATTTTTAAAAGTACCTGAAAAACTTGTCTGACATGCTAATTGCTCTAATATTATCTATCTAACCTAGGCCAAAAAAAAGAAAAGAAAAGGAAAAAAAAGCCACCTTAATGTGACCAGAGTCTTAATTACCTTTGCATTTCTAGATTTTTAAGATAATATTTATAGGTCTTTGCATTTTAATGTGCTATGACATATTCTTTTTTCATCTTTATGTAATTTTAATTTTCCTTTGCCAATGCAAAGAAAATATTTTTGTAATTTAAAGATTGGATTTCCTACTAACCTCCAGAAGACCAAAGTAAATCTCTCTTAGGCTTTAGGTCAAGGAGTCTGCTGCTATTTGATTTTAGACAAATTGCTCATTCTCCCCTAATCTCATTTTCTGTCTTTGCAAACAGAAGCGTAATTGTTATACATTACTGTGGTCATTAGCATTCCTCAATGTGTGGGTTAACAGGCTACTACAGGGATGGGGGTCTTGTTTTTGGAATAGGAGATGAGTTCAGAATGTAAACTTGTCGAGGACTCAGATTTATTTTCCCGTTTGTTTACCATTCTATCGCACAGCATAGGACTATGCCTTGTCATAGTTCATATGCAATATTTTCTGGATGAATGAATAAATGAAAGACATACAGAAGGAAGTCAGCACTGGAAGACTAGATCAAGATAATAGGTTATCTGAAAGAAGATATACAGTGAACAAACCTACTCTGTATAATTGAATTCTAGCTTGACTTTTAGCTACAAAGCCAAATTAGAATTTTAGTCTCATGGTAAAGAAATCCTCTATCAACCTGATTGGTTAAGGTGGAAAATTCATTGGTTAATTTCAATAGCAACTCTCAGTTGATATTTAAGAGTGATCTATTAGTTTTGCTTCTCTACAAATCAGTATGTTCATGGAATGAACTAAGTGCTTCATAAACATTTACTGAATGAATAAATGGATATTTATCATATAATTTGTCATATTTCTCAACATAAGTGGGATCCATATTTTTGGTAACTTTTACAGCTGGTCTGGTGCAGTGTGGTGCCTCTAACAGGGTGAGTTCTCGCACAGTCAGTGAAGGTACATTTTTATCCCCTCCCTCACTATTGTAACTGTCTGCACTGACTTAAATTGTCAGTTTAATTCTGGGCTTAGATTCTGATCAGCACATCCTTTGTCCAAAGGTCTGAACTCTTGAGAGCTGCCACTACAGTCAGTTTTTGTCAGATATCAGGGGCAAGATAAACATAGTAACTCAAACATATTATATTGTTAGGAAATGTATGAAAAATGTTTTATAGTGCTATGATTTCCTCTTTTGTGTCTTCAATAAAAGACATATATAAAAAATATATATATTTTTATAAACTAAGGCCTACATATGATGACAATACTTCAAATATTTAAAAGAATCTAAAGTAAATGGCAAAAGTCAACTCTCCTAGGCCTCCCACTCTCAGAGGCAATCATTCTTTGTTTTCAATTTTAATTTTTTAATTTAATTCTTTAATCTTTATTTATTTTTGAAAGAGAGAGAGAAAGAGCATGAGAAAGGGAGACACAGAATCTGAAACAGGCTCTAGGCTTGGAGCTGTCAGCACAGAGACTGACATGGGGCTTGAACCCATGAACCATGAGATCATGACCTGAGATGAAGTTGGATGCTCAACTGCGTGAGCTACCCAGGTGCCCCAATTTTTTAATTATTTAAAAAAGTTCATTATTTATTTTGGGAGAGATGGAGAGAGAGAAAAACAGAGAGAGAGAGAGACAGAGAGAGAGATTGAGAGGGAATGAGAGGGGGAGAGCAGAGAGAAGGCGAGAGAATTCTAAGCAGGCTCTGTACTATCAGTGCATAGCCCAACACAGGGCTCGATCTCACAAACTGTAAGATCATGTCCTGAGCCAAATCAAGAGACTGTTTCTTAACTGACTGAGCCACCCAGGTGCCCCATTTTTCATTTTAAAATTACTTTGGTGGTTAAACCATTTCATTTTTAAATATTATCAATTTCTTGGTTTATCATTTATATGTTAGTATTTTTTTAATCCTTGTGGGAAATGAAGAATTTAGCACATTCATTTCCTCTTCTACTTTAATAATTACATTTTATAGTTATGGTTTTATAATATAGTTATATTAAAATTTTCACATTGCCTAACTAAGTTTGATCTCTAACTATAATTAAATCTTCCAACTTAACTATAAGTTGAATCTAAATATTATCCTCAATAAAAATGACATTACTAGATTTATGCTCATAAACCTGTTAATCAAAGTTAGATCAAATGTTTAGCCTGGACCCATAAGGAAGAAAATGTCTGAAGAGGGTCAAGGGAATTAGATCTTTAAGTTACTTTAAATTTTCTGCAGTACTTCTAGGTTATAGTTAACTGCAACTTTTTCCTGTTTTTTGTCACCAGCTTTTCTAGCCTTCTTCTTTCTGTTTTGCTGGAAAACACCCTGGAGTAACATTTCATTAGAGATTGCCTAGGAGATATATTTTCTTGTTTATGCTAATCCAAAAATATTCTATTTTGCTCTGACAGCTGATTGATAGATTGGTACAGGCATAGAATTATAGTATCAAAACAATTTTCTCTTATGACTTTGAAGACATTAATCTATTGTCTTCTCATGCAAATTGTGGTTGTAAAAATATTGGTAGCATTTTAAATCTCACTGTTTATTAAGTAACCTTTTTTATTCCTTGAAAAATTTTAGGTAGTTTTTTTTTTAATCTCCAGAATGTCGAAATTTAACCTTAATCTACCTAAGTGTGTACTCTCCCCTGCCTGGACACTCTACTTGACACATATTAAATACTTTAATTATGAAGACTTGTTTCTCTCTTCGCTTAGTAAACTTTTCTTTATTTTTATTTCTTTGATTTTTCCTGCCCTCCTCTCTTTCCTATATTCAGGAATGCCTTTCATTTGTGTGTGTGTGTGTGTGTGTCCTGTGTTAATAAATACTACTTGCTGTTTTTGCCCCTTGTTATAGAAGATTTTTTCTTTTGTCTTTCATACTTCTAGCTTATTTCCTGGTGTAATTGATAATATTATTTGGTCTATTTAGTAAATCCTTTTTTGCTAATTTTTCTTCTTAATTTTCTGAAACTTTTTCTTTTTATAATTGGTACTTTGCCTTCATAGTCTGTTTTTTATGTAAAGAATGGAAAAATCCCTTTAACTCACTTTAATAATGTGTTATATTTGAAAGAAATTGCTTCTGTTTCTTGAATTATTTTTTTCCGTGTGAATGGTACTGCATATTTATCTTGGTCTTTCACATTGATGCTATTAGATTTTCTCTGGAATCAGATTGCAGGTCACATTCTATCTGTGCTATAATGTAACCAAGGACAAGTTATACAACCAATCTGAACCTCAATTTCTTTATTTTAAAATGGGAGGGACATAACAAGGGTGATGTGAGGAATGTGATCATTTAGCATAGATTCAAAACACAACCAATTATACATTTTTAAAGATATTTTATATTTTGTCAATGACATAATTATATAATACCTTATTCTCCAAATTATAATTTATTGATGGGGCTAGTATAATTCCACTATGGACTTGAACCTTTAGTTTCATATTCCTATTGAATATTCAGAGGTCAGCAATTTATTTCTGCAAATGAAAAGACAGTAAAAACTTTCAGATTTATGAGCCACACATCTCTGGTAACTATTCATCTTTGCTGTTATAGTGCAAAAACACAGACAGTGCATAAACAGATGGATATGGCTCTGTTCCAATAAAACTTTACTTAACCAACAGCAGGCAATGGGCCAGATTTGGCCAGCAGACCATTGTTTGTCAATCCTTAGAGTGTATCATGGAATACTCAGCATATTCTGTGGAATTACCACTGGGCTACGAGTTGGGGCCATGGTTTTTAAAAAAATTTATTTGTTTGTTTGTTTATTTAAGTATTTATTTATTTATTGAGAGAGAGAGAGAGAGAGAAAGAGAAATCTTGAGCAGGGGAGAAGCAGAGAGAGAGGGTGTCTCAAGCAGGCCCCACGCCCAGTGTGGAGCTCAACGAGGGGCTCGGCTCAATCCTACCACCCTGGGATCACGAACTGAGCTGAAATCAAGAGTCCAAGGCTCAATGGACTGAGCCACCCCCAGCATCCAGCCCAGGGGCAAACGTGTTAATGCTGTTTACACATGTAATCTGGAGTAAGTAATTTAATATCTCTAGGCTTCTTTTTTCTTAATATATCACATAAATGAAATATAATAAATTATTTTAAGCTTTCATAGCTCTGAAATTCTATTCTGAACATTAATAGAATTATTTCAGTTTAAAAATCTTAATGTTCTATGTAAAATGATGATATATAATATAATGCATTGTAATTGATATTTTTGAGAGACAAGACTAGGTCTACTGTTTGGTTTCAGCATATCTATTTAAATTAAGCTTTAATATTACATTTGTTGTTGTTATTTACAAAATAATTACATACTGCTACATATGAAACTATACAATAAATAATGAAACATGTTTTAATGGGTCTTCTATTGTTTGAAAAATGAATTAGGAACATTTTCCTTCACATTTCTTTAATTAACTGAAATAAGGTTTAAAACAAGATGCCACTGGAACCTGTAAAATATTTATCACTAAATATAAAAAATATATAAATTCCAAAGGCAGCTACAGTCCCAGTTTCAATGGTAATTGCAAATGTCTTATTTGGTTCATAAATGCAGCTTGTTTTTGAACAATTATTTAACTCTGAATTTTAGCTCTTCTTTTTTACATATTAATAATCAAAGGTAATATACCAGCCTACCTACCTCTTTTCCTGGAGTATTTTGGAACAGAAGAAAATAAACATCTTTATTTTGAAATTTGAAGGAAAAATCTTGATTTTTTTTTCTTGACATAGTATAATTATTTTGTTTCAAATTTTTTACATGCTTACTTAAATCTGTAATAGTGTTTGTAATAGTCATCTATATAATCCATTTTTTAAATTTATTTATTCATTCATTCATTCAGTCATTTATTCAAGACATAGTTGTTAGTCATAATGAAGACACGCATTAAGACGCCGCCACCAATCTCTGAGAGGAGAGGCTAGGTAAGAGTAAGGATAAATAAACACACAATATCAATAAATTATACAGAATGCTATGATGCAGAGGCTGGTTAAGGATGCATTATATTAATTAAAAAATAATCCTGGTGAGGTGACATGAGGCCGAGATCTAAAGAATGAATAGGAAGGAGCTAGTTGAGCATGAGTGAGATAAAGTGATGGGCACATGAAAACCAAATGAAGTGGGCAAATATGATACAAATTTGAGAATCTGTGTCACTGGACAGATGGATATTTTTAGACTCAAGTAAGTCCAGAGATTTGGACATGATTCTAACTACGAGGTGGTTAGGTGGAAAGAAATGTGCTTTGGAGAAGGGCAGGTCTAAATTGAAACCTGTTTTTACTCTGGCTCTGTTATTTGAACATATTGTTTAACCTCCTTGATTTTCAATTTCTTCATTTGCAAAATGGAGTGAACAATATGTACTTTACAGGAGTACTGTAAGGATCAAATGAGGTAACCATATATAGAAAATGCCTACCATGGAGTTCATGTTCCATAAATGTGAGTTACTTTCCTTCCTTTCCTGGGAATGGAAAACTCTGAAATGGTGTATAGGGAGGGGAAAAATACTACAAACAAACAAAAAGAAACTTGGACTACAGAGTACCCAGGGACGACTGATATAAGGAATTTTATAATTAGCTTCCCTTTTTTCTCTCTCCCTCTTTCTCTTCTTCCTTCTCTCTTTCTCTTTTCTTTTTCATTCCTTACTACCTTAATTATTATATCTTCTATATGAAAAGCAGTTAGTTTCCTATTCCCAAGCTCTCCCTAGAATACACTGGAAGATACTTCCAGGCTGTGATTCTACAACTCCCAATGAAGAGTAGACATGCCACAATTCTTAATTTAGATTTAAAAAGGATCTCTAAGCAGGACACGAGGTTGCTACACTTGACTATCCAAATGTAATACCTTTCAAATACGTTTTGAGCCCTTGTTTGTGAGGTGCTACTAGCAGTATCCACAAGGACAGAAACATGACCTTGGGCAGAGCTCCAAAGAGCCCCTCTGCATGGCTTTCTGTCTTTGCCATGGGACAGGCCCTGGCAAAGGTGAAGAGAATGGCAGTTTGGATTCCTCTGGAGACGGTGAAGTGTCACTTAAGTAGCATTTAAATAGTAGCAAATAGTATTTACTACCATTGTATGCTGGGCTGATTACTAAGCTATTGTTTCACAGCATCTGACCCATTCTTCCATCTCCAACTGCATATGCATTCTTTTAAATGAAATACTTCTGTGAATAGTTAGATTAAGGGATATTATAATTAGTTGAAGGGTACAGTTGTAACATTACTTACCTCTAAAAAACTTCTGAAGATTTATATCAGAATCAGTCTCAATATCCAAACTCAGTATAAACTAAATGTTCATCTTGGGTTCTGTTAGCTTTTGCCCAATATGCAGCTTTGTGCATATATATATTAAACTAGAAATTCAAAGCCCAATTATATTTCCAAATCAAATATCTTCAATACAAAATTCTAAATTGTGTTGCATTCATTGGTTAACCTTTCAGTTTTGTATTTATGATAGTGTTATAATTACTGTAATTGATGATAGAGAAATTTCTCGTTTATTTTTACAAAGTGGGAATTATAAACTTCAACTTTATTAATCACATATTTTTGTCATTTTTATTTGCATGTTTTTAAACTTGTTTATAATTTCCACTTTTAAAAATTCTTCAATATATTGTTTGCCCTGAGTCCCTTAAGTATTTTAACTACTAGTTTTTTCTTATGCTCTACAGGCACATTTTTGTTTAAGACAAAAGCTATAAAATATGAATTGGAGAGTTCATAATTTTTGGTCTTCTCAATCGGTACAATTTGGAAAACAGTTACAAGTGAAAGAAAACTCTTGTATTCTGTGAAATTAAAAAGCACTTTATTTTGTTGACAAAGCAAGTTAAAATAGCTTTAATGGTACATGACAATATACTTAATTTCTTGGGAGTATTTCCAGGATATATTTTAGCCCATTCCTCAAAATAGTCATATTTATTTCAATAAAAGAAAGTCATCACATAGGGACAAGAGCTCTTGCTCAAAAAATTTGTATATTTCATACATTCTAGTTGTGAAATATAGTAGGGAAAATATTTACGAGCACCATAAGATAGGAAGCTGAAACTGCAATCATTTCTAAATGAAAATTATGTGACAGTTCATCAGTATTTAATGCTAACATTGGATGATGTAGGCATGAAGAATTTAGCAGCTATGTATCATAACTTTATGTGTGGTTAGTTCTCTGATATACTTTTTTTTTAGTAGAACAGTATTTTAATGGCAACATGAACCACAGTTTCAGTTTGAGATATTAAATGAATGGGGATGACAAAAGAGGGTTTGTTTTTGTTATTTGGTGTATATGTGCTGTTGTTTATCGCATTCCTGTTGAAAGTAGCCTGCCACACCTCTCCCGGGTTTAGTTTTTAATCCATGCTCCCATAAGCCATGGCTGGGCTCCTGCACCAGATGCAGGTGTCCCCTTGTGCTGTCAGCCAGGAATGATTAATGAGGATTTGCCCCTACTGAAAGCAGTCTTTGGAGCATTGTTCAGGGCATCTGTGGAACTGTCGGGGGAGACAAGGACACAAGTGAACAACCAATTATTTGGCCATCACTGAGGCAGCATGAAAAAGACATCAAATTGGACAGAAAAGCAATGCTTTGTTTGGAGATCAAATATTATTTTTTAGTGTTAATATAATATAGGAATTTTTCCTCATTTTAAAGAGTATTGGTGAAATCTAGACTTTTAACCCATAATAATTTCTTTTTCCTTTAAAGCTAATTGAATTCTTTGTAAGTAGTGTAAAAGAAATAAAACATCACCAAATTGATTCCTAAGTGGTTGCCTATTGTATAAAGATATATCGTTTTGCTCGGCTAACACTGAAAACAAGGGCTGAGTATGCAGTGGGGAGGAGGGTCCACCACACACAGTTCCTAATTGCTGGTCAGAGGTGACAGGGAGGGGGTTTTACAAGCGGTCAGAGGGACAGAGGCATTGCACTGGAATGCTGAAGCAGAAGATGAATAAAAACATCCAAACCTGTGAAACGTTTCCAAGTTGAGGTTCAGCATATGTGTGTCTCCTTCTTTTTTCAGTGTAAGATACACACTTTCTTAGGTCTTACTAAGAAAAGATGTTCAGACTGTTACATTCTTCTACTAGGTCTGTGACTTAAATAAAAAGTATAAAAGGCTAAAAACTGTTACATATTTTGAATACAATTCAAATGCGGATTAAGAAGTCCTTTCAGTAAAGTACTTTCTTTTATGCTCTGTCCTTTCAGGCCTGTTGTCTTTAGGGTATTAAGAATTAAAAGCTAAGCCCTAAAACCACTAAAATCTTCAAGGAGCAGATAATGATGTTTTAATATATAAAATGTAATAGTAACAGCTTGAACAAATGTAACACTTCTTTTACATTTGTGGCCCGTGTAACAACAAAAAATACCCATCTAACATTTTTTTTCGTGGGGTGGGGTTGGGGGGCAGGTTAACACCATTGTCTTTTTTTTTTTTTTTTTGAGAAAAAGACTGCAGTCACAGAGTAATTAGAAATCACATCAAGATTAAAATGTGTCAACTGAGTAGATATAAAACAAGTGTCTGAGAAGATATTGCTTTTATAAGTGAATTCTGTGAGAATGCATTGCTTTATAGTTCTTAAACAATTTTTTTCTTGTATTTTCAGTGGCCTACCTGCTTACCAATTTATATTTGCTTGGTCATTCTAAAATTACATAATTTTTCTTCACTTCTCAAGCCAATCAGTTTCCTTATTTTATTGTTCAAATATATAAGATAAGGAATACATAATATTGCTCACATTAAAAAATTGGCCCATTTAGGAGTTAACTGTATCTCTGTATGAAAGTGGGCAAATGGGCTGTGCCCAAATCATGAGAATCATTTAAAGTTATTATTATGACTGGAAACTTGGACTTAAAATAGGCTGAATAGAAAAATTCAAACCTAAGTGGACACTAATACTGTCTCCTTTCAATATCATGGAAACAGCAGTTTTAAACTGTCTCCCATTTCTTCCTCAATTAAAATTGGCTTTGTCAGAAAGGTCTCGTAACTCAATTAATGTTTATTAATGACCCTATTTTTAAGTTTGTTAGCAGATTCCCTGGATTTGTGAATATGGATCAGGTCTGTTGGCCAGTGGTACAATTTCTTTAAGTGGAGTATTTTTATGTAATTTTTCCCCAGCAAATTCTGCTCTAAGCTTTGAAACTTTTGAAATCATTTTGTTAGAAAAATTGACTCTTTGTTAGTATATAGACATCTTAGAGATTTAGTCTCATCTCTTTCTTTTTATTTTTATTTTACTTTATTTTAATTCATTTCATTTTTATTTTATTTTATTTTATTTTATTTTATTTTATTTTTAGTAACTCTTCTCAATATTCCTTGGTGCTATCTTGAATATCATTTAGTCATAAAAATCATTTTGAATGACTCTGAGGCTAGGAACATTTCCAGGAAAGACTCCTCATTCTCTTGTTTGTGAGCCGCTAATAATCTTTCAGTATGGTGCTCCACTTTGGTCACTAAGAATAACATGTTGATCTATACTGTTTATAATAAGTATATCATGGGCAAAACAAATACTAACACTGTGTCCTACTTCTTGCTTCTCTTTACCTACAATATTTAATCTTAGATTGGTGTGCTATATTTTTTCTTCACGTCATACTCAATTTCTCTAGCAGCTCTCAATTTTCTAAGAGTTAGTAAATTATTTGTTGGCTATTTCTCCCAATTCCTCTTTGGACTGATGTTAAGTCATCATGAGTCAAGGTTTCTTGAATTATTTTTTTCTGTTTAAAAAATAATAATTATAATTACCAAGATAGGCATTGGGTTATTTAAAAGCTCAGCTTAGAAGACTCAAGAACTTGTTCTGTCAAATTCTGAGCAAATTTCTAATTTGGAAATCTGAGTTCGGAATAATCTTTAGGCCAGAAGAATTACTCAAAGAAACAAATGTTGTCAATATTTATCTTCTTAGGTGAGGAACATTTATGATTGCTAGATAGGATTTATGATGCTTAGTTAAATTTGAGTTTCAGATAAGCAATGGATTATTTTTAATATAAGTATATCCCAGATATTGCACGGGGGTATACTTATCTTAAAAATTTATTCATTGTTTATCTGAAATTCAAATTTAACTAAATACCCTTTATTTTTATTAGCAAAAGCAGGTTATTCATGGTAAAGCCAAATGTTATATATAAAGTAGGTGTCAATAACCTGATTTCAATCTGAAGATCTGGTCTTTGAGGTTCTCCCCTAGCATTTCATATAACAGTGAGCTACCCCCACCCCATTTTCACACTGGTAACAAGCCTCCAAAGCCTTACTGAAATGTTGTGAAGATAATTTTAACTTAAATTTACCTTAAACATCCAGAATTTTTTTGACAACAAGTCAGGTATAAGTAAAAGGTTGGTATAGTGATACCCTAAAGACCAATTAAAGGTCTTTTGAGATTGGAGAATTCAACCAACTTGAATTGAGAGAAACACGGACCTGCCATCTATAGAAGTATGAAATGATTTCCATCATTTATAATGAATTGAATAAGAAAGGAAATAAGTTTGCTCTTGACAGAAAATTTAACTTTCTTACAGACAGCAAAAGTTGAAAGGAAGATTTGAAGTTCAAAAATGTTGGGCAGAGGAAGGAGACAGGGATTTGAATGAAAACTGCCTAATTCAAATTTTGTATGTAAAACTCTTAATTAGGTAAGAAATTTGTGACTTCAGCATTTACAACTGATGTCTGAGGAGTTGTCAGAGTCCAGGTGCCTAGCTTGGCCTTAATTGCTTTTTTTTTAAAGCATCATTTTAAAATAATGTTTGATGATATAGTTGTTTAACTGTTGGGCTCTCATCACATGGTAGTTTTTAAATGACAAGTAAGTGAAATTTAGTCTTCTTTTAATTAAAAAAATTTTTTTACATTTATTTATTTGTGAAAGACAGAAAGAGCACACGTGGGGGAGGGGCAGAGAGAGAGACACCGAATCTGAAGCAGGCTCCAGGCTCTGAGCTGTTATCAGAAAGCCTGACTTGGGCTCAAACTAACAAATCATGAGATCATGATTTGAGCCGAAGTCAGTTGCTCAATCGACTGAGCCACCCAGGTGTTCCTGAAACTTAGTCTTAAATTCTTTTCTCAGAAGTTTTTGGTAACAGATAAAGGTTTATTGGGACATTTGCCTAACAGTCAGGTTTAAGCTATGATATACAATTGTGAGCATGCTAATTGCTGGAATGAGAAATATTTTATTTTAAGGCTTTAAGCATGAACAAGGAACTAATTTATTTAGCATAGTTTAATAGATATCAGGGAATTTTTTTTCTTGTTTTAAAACTACATGGGGCAAACAACAAAATTTGTTTCTTTGTATGTAACAAGGAACCTAGCCCTCCAAGAAATAGAAATGTTGGACTAATATTATTGGTCTCTGAGTTTTATTTGCTTTAATTGTTACATGTAGTGGACACAAGAAGAATACATTAGAAGAACTTTGAACTCATTTTCATTTAAGATTATTTAAAGCACCTTTATTCAGATGTTAGCACAAATATACAATTAGATGATTTTAAAAAATAATCAACATATATTTATTGATTTCTTATTGCATTATATGTGAGGTACCATAACAGATGTCATATAGGTTATTGAGATATGTTAGGTGATGTACTGCTGTAAAAATATTTACTATATGTATAAATAAGTACAAAGAATAAATACAAAGATGGTACGAGTGAGCCCAAGCACACCGCAATTGACTGGCTTCATGGAAAAAATTATACCCATCAGATGAAAAATCTCTTACCTTCCTGACAGTTCCATCTACACATTTACCTCCATTCTCATTCTTATTTCCTTCCTCCTTCCTTTACAGCTGAGCAGATGCAATCTGTTTTGGGCCAATTCTCTGACCTGGATCTTGGATTTTTTCTCTGACTTCTCAGGGTTCTTGCTGTAGTAATTACCCTTGCACTTCCTGTACTTTCATCCTTTCTTCAACAACTATTTTCCATGCATACTCAAATATCCTCACATCTCTGCAATCTTAAAAAGAACACTTTCTTCCTGGACTCAGACTACCCTCCAGCTAGCCCCATCTCTTCCTATTAAAGGTTACAAACTGTGAAAAAGGTGTCTATTTTTCACTTTCTACTTACTCCTTAGTTTATTATGTATTTCTCCAAGATCAATGGGAAACTGCTTTCACTCCAGTCACATTGGACTTCCCTGGGGGTAATTGCAAGTGGATATTTTCTTTTTTTTTTTTTAAATAATAGTTTATTGTCAGATTGGTTTCCATATAAAACCCAGTGCTTCTCCCCACAAGTGCCCCCTTCCCTCCTCCCCCTCCCCCTCCCCCTTTAGTTCTAGGTTCGTTTTCAGTATTCAATAGTCTCTCGTGATTTATGACCCTCGCTCTTTCCTCCTTCCCCTCCCTATGGTCCTCTGTTAGGTTTCTCCTGTGAGACCTCTGAGTGCAAACATATGGTATCTGTCCTTCTTTGCCTGACTTATTTCACTTAGCATGACCCCCTCAAGGTCCATCCACTTTCCTACAAATGGCCATATTTCATTCTTTCTCATTGCCATGTAGTACTCCATTGTGTATATATACCACATCTTCTTGATCCATTCATCAGGTAATGGACATTTAGACTCTTTTCATGTTTTGGCTATTGTTGACAGTGCTGCTATGAACATTGGGGTACATGTGCCCCTCTGCATCAGCACTTCCGTATCCCTTGGGTAAATCCCTAGCAGGGCTATTGCTGGGTCATAGGGGAGTTCTATGGATAGTTTTTTGAGGAACCTCCATACTGTTTTCCAGAGTGGCTGCACCAGTTTACATTCCCACCAACAGTGTAGGAGGGTGCCCGTTTCTCCACATCCTCGCCAGCATCTCTAGTCTCTTGATTTGTTCATTTTAGCCACTCTAACTGGCATGAGGTGGTATCTCATTGTGGTTTTGATTTGTATTTGCCTGATGATGAGTGACGCTGAGCATCGTTTCATGTGCCTGTTGGCCATCTGGATGTCCTTTTTGCAGATATTTTCAAATTTGTATTTGTTGACTCGTGGACAGATTTGACTTTGTTAACCACATTCTTCTTAGCTTTGAGAAGGCACACCTGCTCCCTTTCTCAGGCTTCTTTTCCTTTATCCAGACTTTAAATGTTGACATTTCTTAAGATTCTGTATTGCAGATGCTTCTCATTCTATGTTCATCCTGGGAGTCTTCATTGACTCCCGAGTGTTGAAGACTATCTTTAGACTGAGGACTTGTATCAGTTTCTCCAGCTCAGATGTCTCTGCTGAGCTCCATTTCTAGAAATTCAGTGTTTTTCTAAACATCTTCATTTAATTATCTTTCAGGCATCTCAAACTCACCATGTGTGATACTTAATTTCTTTCCTGAATTACTTAAACAGCCTCTTAAACTGACACCTAGCCCACAGCGTTGGCACCCTCCTTTCTAACTCTCCACATACCAGTCACAGTAATCAAATAGTAATCACACTATCACTTCTTTGACCTGCCCCACATGAAATCCATCACTGACATCCAACCCCAACGATAAAAACCAAACTCGGTGTTTTCTCAGCCAGTCTTTTATTTGTTTCCTGTTTTTTGTAAGCTTTATCCTATGCCTCATCTCCCTTATATTCTGTATTCCACTATAACTATACAGAATATTTCCTTTTTGTGTTCCTCAGGTGCACTCTACTATTTTTGATGTACTTGGTTGTCATACTTGGAATGATCTCTGTCTAGAACATCCCTCTTTCCTTTTTGTCTCAGTCATTCTTTAGATCTCATTTCAGTTGAGATATTCCCTTATCTTAAAAATCCTTTCCTGACTCCTGCACCCAAGACTAGATGGGATATCCTAGCTTTGTGTTCTCATAGCTCCTTACATTTTCACGTCACAGCATTTGGAGGCACTATGCTATAACAGCTTTCTCAAAGTCTAGATTTCACATGTAACTCAGGCAGCACAACTTCTGAAGCATTAGGTACCTGACTGAAATTTTTCTAGAGACCAAAAATAATGTCTACTTGGTGTTATTAAGATAACATAATATTCCTCTGAATTTACTGTATTATATGATTTATTCACACATTTATTAATAAAAATATTTATTTAGAATTCTATAGAGGTGGTTAAGAGGACAGACTCAGGCCAGGCTAGATTAATTGGATTTAAATCCCAGCCCTACCTGTGTGACCTACCATAGGCTGAGTAAACTCAGTTTTGTCTACCTCTTATCCACAAACCAGGGATAATAATGACAGCACCTACCTTATGAGAATGTTGAATTAAATCAGGTCTTAAAAGTAAAGTGCTTAAGACAGTTACCTGGCTCACAATGAGCACTCTGTAGGTATGCAATATATACATTGTTAGCACTGTCTAGAGTGGTCAAAATCATGTGGCATCTGTCCTCAATTACCATATAGCTAGTTCCATGATACACACACATAAGAAAAAATATTAGTTAATCTCCCTCTCTCTCTGGTAGTCTCTAAAACATTTCTTATCCTCACCCTATGCCCAGCCTGTGATATCTGGGGTCTTTCAAAGCACCACAGTAAAATTTTTTGGTTTCACTGGGAATAATTTTGATGCACACGATCTGTTTACCTCCAGTGTTGCTGGATGTCCTTAGCAGTCACTTCATAACCTCTCTGTAGGAAGAAGACCTCCTTCCACTTCATCTTTTCCCTGGTAACAATAGTTAATTTACCAAGTTTGTCTTCAGCCCAGAGCCAGCAGCATCTATACGGTACTTTTCTGCAAATTATAATAAAATTCTCTCTCTCTAGCTGGAAGAATTAGAAAAAAAAGTTTCCCTTCTGAGTAAGGAGTAGCCTCCCAAGCAAACAGATTGAGGAGCATATCGAGAAAAATGTGTGTCCAGGGAGAATACAGGACAGCCTCAGAGGACAAGACTGTAAGAAGAACCAGCTGGATTTCATTTCTACTATTCCCTCTTAATAAATAGGGTGCTGTTGTTCAGGGCACAAAATTCTCATCAAACACGGGAGCCCTACTTCACCCTATGGGTCTCTTTGCTCCCTAGATGTCATGTGATCAAGACTTCTTGGCTTCCCAGGGTCAACTTCATAAGCAGTTCTTCATGCTTTGGCTATTTTCTCAGGTTCCTCTGATACCTTTCTACGTCTCATATCTTCAGCGCTCTATCCTATGTTTTCTAAGGACGTTTCTGCCCTGCAGAACAGCAGAGTTAGATATTTAAAAGAAAAGGAGTCTCAAGGTCATTTTACATTAGCCTGAGGAAGTAAATAGCTGTTTGATATTTAAAGCATTTTGAAGGCTTTTTATTGGCTTGTATTGTTGATATGATCCAGGATGAATTGACAGTTCCAAGTCTCAGCTGAAGTATCCCGATTTCTCTGCTGACTCTTCCTTGAAGCTTTCATGCTGAGTGAAGGAAGATAGACTTGGTGTATCAATATTGATGATTAAATGCCTAAAAATAATAGGGAATAGAATTAATAAATATATATACTTTATATGTTGAGTATGTCAGATTTGGACAATAATAGAAAAGAGTTCTTTTAAAAATCTGTTCATTTATCATTTATAAAATACTTTTTATGCTTTCTCTCCCTTAATCTTCAAAGTAATCCTGTGGGAGAAGCAAATCAGATGTTATTATTATATAATGCATAGATACTTTTTAAACATCTACATTGGTCCATTAAATAGAAAATATGAGCTAGCCTGTCGCCAAATACTGAATCTCCAGAGAGGAGGAAATTAATTCTAATAGAATTTTAGTAATTTATTTGTTTTTATTCACCAGAAATTGCTTTCCTAAAATCTGAATTAATGTGCAAAAGACAAGAATAATTTCCATTTGGGCATTCCAAAGAAACGGATACATTTAAAAGAAAAAATAATCAAGATATGATATTATTTCACTTTAAAGCAATAATTTGGCTCTGTGTTGTCTAGTTATGAATCCGAGCTAATGAGGGATATGGACACAGAACAGTCTAAATAAAACTAAATAAAACAAATTAAAGATGCTTTGTCATTTTGTTGGTAGCAACTATTAATGATTTGAAGGCCTCTATTTTGAAAAAAAAAATAATAATAAGACCTGTCCTTCTGGTTTCGTATGAGCATTAGTATCTTACAAGAGACAAGACATAACTCTCCTGCAAGAGGTAATTGCAGTTAATGGCTCCATAAGAAAATTTATAGTATGCTGTTTGGAGGATGATATCTCAGTGATAGTTCAATCCATGCTGAGTGTTGGTGGCATCCTTAGCCTGGCAGGTGTTTATACAAATTTTAAAACAACATTATACCAGAACAGTTCAGCATGTCTTAAGTTCCAGGTATACATAAAAAATAGAAGCTAAGTAGCTTAAGGATATTTTTATAAGGCAGCAACCTCTAATTTTATTTAAAATAATTCATTTTAATTGTTTTTCTTCTGCTTTTCTTCCTTGCTCATTAAAAGGTGAAAAGAGTAGTGAAGTAATTCATGAGTGTTCGTGAATATATTCAGAAAATATATCTTTGAACTGGGTTGTTGTGAAAATTTATTTTTTTTCTAACATGATAATTGCAAACTATATTATTGAGAATGAAGTAGTTATTACTGAAAGTGAATATAAAACCTTGCTCAAGTTATTCAGGGGCTCCTGGGTGGCTCACTTGGTTAAGCTTCCAACTCTTGATTTTGGCTCAGGTCATGATCTCGCGGTTTGTGAGATCGAGCCCTGCATCGGGTTCTGTACTGACAGTGTGGAACCTGCTTGGGATTCTCTCAGTATCCCTTTCTGCCCTGACCAGCTTGTGTGCATACTATGTCTCTCTTTCAAAATAAATAAAGAAACTTAAAAAAAACACTAGAAAACCCTTGCTCACGTTATTCAGTATTCTAGGACCCTGTATGTTATGGAAGTATTTGGCATGTTTTTTCAGTTTTGTGTTTCAGTATAAAATGTAAGAGAACATTTTCTCAAATGTTGGTAGTTGAGAATTCCTAGAATACAAGATTGTTACCTCATACAGTTCTGAAAAACCTTTAGAAATTGTTTTTTGTCTGTGAGCTCTCATGTTCCTAATTGTGCTATTGCCATATCATGAATTCCTTGATCTAAAAGCAAACATGTTTTAGAAAAACAAAAGTATAGATTATGAACAAATTCAGTAAGAGTGTCCTATTAATCTTATAGATTATATTTATAGCTGACTTTTCCTTTAGAACTTTTGCCCTTGTGTAAGACATTTATCTAAAGAATCTTCTGAATTCTGTTGAAATTTTGAGGAATATTCTTGTAACCTTGGAGAATCTGAGCTCTAAGTTTTGAGGCAGGTCAGACTGTCAGAGTCAGGGACTTAGAAGACTGTGACTGCTGAGAAGGAGACCAGGCATTTTCTTCCTCCTTACTGCTTCTCAGCCTTATGTCCTCCAGGAGGAGTTCTGATACCATGGACAGTCATCAGAGCTCATGGGTCCAAGCCTTCCTACTGAAAGGAATTCTCATTATTTCAAGGGCTTTTTAATCAGTAAACAGTAGAAGACAATTACGGTATAGATTGGTTTAATTAGTTTATTTGATGCCCAGAGCATGTAAATTTGCAACCAGGTTGTTTCTGCTAGCTATAGAATCATAAATTAATGGCAGTGTTCTGGATGGAAAAGATGATGCTTTGTGCATGCTAACTTCTTAGTATAAGTCTAATGGATTAGGAAGAGGATTGGCATCCATGGAGCCTTTTACTAAAACAAGCCTTTCACATCTGGATGTTTTTTGGTCACCATCAACTATAATTTATCCCCTTCATTTTTAATAGCACATTTCTAGTTTTCCATTAAATGACCTGAGGATATTGAGACATAGAACTACCTAAAATCTATATATTTATAAATTGAATACAAATTTATTTCTTCTCTATGCTGTCTTTATAATCTATCAAAAATCTCTGAGGGACAGAGGATGTTGAATTTAAAAATATGTTTTTGTATTTCCTAGAAGGCATATTTAAAGGCTCTAAATTGTGTTTCCAACTTGTTGATCTTATATGACACCTCACTTTTCTAGCCATCCCTACTTTTTACTTCCTCCTTCAGTCAGGAAGCAAAAAAGCCCCACATAATTTTCTGTTTCAGAAATGCTGTTCTTCCACAAATGCAAATTAGTTTGAGATAAAACAAACAAAAAAAGAAACAGGAGAAAACAAAGAAAGTGAATCTTTAGAGCCTTTGACTGGTAGGTTGAGCATTGTTCACAATTGACATAGTCACTTTATTCCCACCATGATTTCTAGAGGTTGTGACAAGAGCCATCCACATTCTTTTGTGTGTGACTAGTGGCACATTTGTGAGATGGCCAGCAGGGGTTGGGGCTATAACTAGGAGCAGTTTTCTTTTTGTGAACTTAATGGGCACATGTGGGGATTGAGCAAGCTTTAACATTTTTGGGAGGCTCCTTCCTCCTGCCTGGCCATGTATTTGAAAAATTGCCCTTATGCTTGGAGTAAGTATTTTTTTCTTTAGCATTTTTCTCTTTTCATAATACATTGCCATTTATAGAAGACACTAGGCATGAGTTAACTTTGGCAGAAGGTGAGATTAGACCATTAAGTCTTTGCTGATATTTTGAAATTTTAATTTTTTTTCCTTCTCACCTCTCACACCAGCCCTAACTTCCTAACATTATATGTGATTCCCCTAATGATCTGATTGATGACAGCTCATATGAGAATAGTTTGTATGGGATCATAATTTGTTTACAATAGAAAATAAAGCAATTAACTCAATTTTTCAGCTTCAATACTGAGATGAAAGGCATCCTAGAATTCTAAATGGTACGTGGTAAACATATGAAGATCCTGTTTTCACCAGATCTGCTTTTTCTTTCTAACTTTGTGTCAATAAAAAATGAAGAGCTTTTTCTTATAGTTTTAATCATTTAGAATAATAAATAATAGTGTCAAAGCAATGGAAAAACAATTTTCTTACTGTTAAGAGGGGTTTCTAAGTTGGACTCTTTACCTCCAAATTTGAACAAGACAGGTATCTTTATTATTATTATTATTAATAATTACATTTTAATTACTTAAAATCTAATATCTGTCCTGTGTCAACTTTGACTGTATTGATACCAGTGTTTGAAAAAGCCACATTTAGACCTTCTTTTAAATTGAAGATGAAGGAAAGCTGTGTTGTGTTAATATTTAAGATGATTGAATTTAGCTAATAGTATCTCAGATTGGAAGCAAACTTGTAAAACAGGACGCCCATCTTCTTGTGCTGATTGGTTTGCCAGTTGTCTATTTTACCAGTGTCAGAAGACCTGCCTACCTACTGC
>NC_043706.1:84129566-84234303 GCF_006229205.1 Suricata suricatta
TAGCTGTAGATAATCTCAGTTCTTCCCTACATTAAAATGAGGCTTGAAAATATTAACTGAGGACCAAGGGCAGTGACTCTTTTTTTCTGCCCAGAAGTGGTATAAGCTGAGAATGTCCCAAGCAGTTGGCTTTTGATCTTGACTTTGGGTGTTCTCTGGAGAAAGGTTAAGGGGAGCTCTTCTTGGATAATTATAATCTTGACTTCAAGGAGGCATGGTGATACCATTGTTTGTCAATAGATCCACATTTCTGTTTCTGAAGGCAAACAATTTTCATATAAATCTGCCAATATTACATACCCACAGAGCATATATAATAACAGTTACTGATGGTGACTATGATCTTACTTACATAACATAAAACCCATTAAGCCACCTGAGTATGCTGAATCTCAAACTGATATTTCTGACACTTTAGCATCTCTAAAAGGCTGTAGAAGCTTAAAGTTTGGAGGCTTTCTATATCCCGGAAATCAGAATCACCTGAGGTTTTAGCTAAGTCCATTGCAAATCAGCTCTGTTTTTCCTTTTGAAAAGTTATTGGCCAGAATCTTTTCTCTTGGTTATAAGGACAAATCAAAGATCTATATGAAAGGAAGTGGGCACAGAAGAACTTTAACTTCTCTCTTTTTGTGTATGTAAATGAAAGTGTATGATAATGAATATGTTAGGTGATATAAAGATTATGACCCTGACAATCACATCTCTCTAAGATGTTGCATTACAAAAACATTCTCCCTCCCCCCCCACAACACACATACACAGAAAGAGGGAGGGTAGAAGCAAGGGGGAGAGAAAAATATCTTGTGAGAGAATATTGATTATTTTTAATGGCTTGATTTAGCTTCTCAATTTAGGTTTTATGTCTTTTTTGTCTTAAGTAGCTCTTGTAGGCATGTGTTTTGTTCAAGTTACAAAGCACCAAGAAGAGCTGGAAACACATTGGAATGTTGTGAATTTAGGAAAGAAAGGTAAAATTGTGATTAGGAGAAATATATACATTTATAATTTTGGTTTATTAGTATTTTATTTTGAGATCATCTGTCAGAAATCATTAATCAAGTCTCTGTATGTACATGGTGCTGTGCAACTATTATGCATTTAGGGGCAAGAAAAGCAAGCCCTGTCTGCTAAGGGGTTTTCCTTTAGACATATAAGGTTAATGACATTTTATATACAAGACACAAAGACATTGGACAGGCATTGGGCAGGTGGATAAATTAAGTAAGCAAACACGTGAAAATACCATTTTATGCCAATGAATCGGTGTAAAAAAGTAGAAGCACAGTTAGA
Source organism: Suricata suricatta (assembly GCF_006229205.1). NCBI lineage: Eukaryota > Metazoa > Chordata > Mammalia > Carnivora > Herpestidae > Suricata > Suricata suricatta. The sequence continues at coordinate 84,130,860 of NC_043706.1, forward strand.
ATCATCATGAAGTGTCATGTTTAAAGAGAGACTAGAAATGGAAGGCTTTACGGACAGGGTGAGGTTTTAGGAATTGGCTAAAATAAGGGACAAAAGAGGAATTATGGAACAGTTCTTCTTATTTACAATAAATGTGAGCATTTCTCAAGGATCTTTTTCCAGTCTTTGCCTTTAGCCTTTATACTTACTTTTCTGAAATATAGAAGGCTCCTCTGGCAGAGACATCCGAGTAGAAATTACTATTCAGTCATCAGAAACCAACATTTATTGATTCATATTATATGTGAATACTGCTATAGATATTAAATCCATAGCCTCTTTCAATCTTCATAATAACTCTGAGATAAGTATTATTTCCCTTATTTCATAGGAGAGACAGATGTGAAATACTTGGCTCAACAATATGTAGGTAAGAAGGTAGAACAGTCCTTCAACTCAGGCCATTATGTCACAAGCTATGACACATCCATACTCTCCCAACCTCCATTAGACCCTTTGGAGGTTTAACAACAGCAGTTATGATTATCTAAATGGCCTACAAAGCAATTTAAATGTTAATTGAAGAAGCAGCCTTACCTCTAAGCTTCTCTCAGTTCTCACTAAGACTCTCCATATTCTTTTGAACAGTGGTTCTCAAATGGAAGTATACATCTGGAATTAGCTAGAAGTATTGGCTAGAAACTTTGCTGAACAGAAATTTCTGGGCCCCATCCAACATTCTTGATTCAGTGGGTCTGGGTAGGCTTAAGAATTTGCATTTTTAACAAGTTTTAGGTTATACCAATACTGCTAACTTGGGGATATAAGTTGTGAAAAAATAGAGGTGTTAAGTATGTTTCCAAGATTTGGGCTGAACTATTAAAAGGATGAAATTGACATTGACTGTAATGGGAAAGGCACAAGTGGAGCACATTTAGTTTCAGAAATAATGAACATGAGCTATTTGATATCCAGCTAGAAGAACCAGGCAGACAGCTGGATTTATATAGGCAAGCTGGAGATATAAACTTATGAGTTTTTGTAATATAGATAATTTTTTGGCATCAAATTGGATGAGATCACTAATTTAGTATGCAGAGAACAGGAGAAAACCAAAGAGTAAACTCTGGGGCATGCCAGAGTTTGGGAGAAAGAACAGAATCAGTAAAGAATATTGAGAGAGAAGAAACCTAAAGCAAGGGGAAACCAACACAGTTCAATGTCCCAGAAGGTAGGCATACTGATTTCTATTTTTAAAAGATTACCCTGGACCACTGTATTAAGAATACACTCTAGTGGGCCATGATGGAAACAAGAAAATAAGTGAATATTCTAATAATAGATGGGAGATATTTATGTCTGGGTTCAGAATGGTAGCAGTAGAAATAATTATAAAGGTTCTGTATGACATGTATTTTGAAGAATGGAACTGCCAAAGTTTGCAGAAGAATTGCTTGTGGGGTGTGAGAGATGGAAGGGACAAGTGCTTTTGGTTATAACAACTGAAAATATGAGTTATCCTTTACTGAGATGAGGGAATATGAAGTAAGAGCAAGTTTTGTTGAAAATGTGATGATTTAGTTGTATTATATCTTATAGTTGTGATTTATATTAGATAGATATCCAAGTTAAGATGTCCATGTTGTTACAGGATATCCTTCTTTTTTATGGCTGAATAATATTCCTGCATGTGTGTGTGTGTGTGTGTGTGTGTGTGTGTGTGTGTGTGTGTGTGAATACACGTGCGCACCACATTTTCTTATCCACTCATCTGTTAATGGACGGTTGGGTTGTTTCCACATCTTGGTTATTGTAAATACTGATGCTATGAACATGGGAATGGGGATGCAGAATGTCTTTGATATATTGTTTTCCTTTTTTTTGGATATATTCCCAGAAGTGAAATTGCTGGATCAGAGGCAATCCTTTTTTTAATTTTCCGAGGAAACTCCATACTGTTTTCCATAGTGGTTGTTTCCATTTGTAGTCCCACCAACAGTGCACAAGGGTTTCCTTTTCTCCATATTCTTGTCAATATTTGTTATCTGTTGTCTTTTCAGTGTTCGCTCTTCTAAAAGGCATGAAGTGCTATGTCTTTGTCTTGATTTGCGTGTCCCGTATGATTAGTGATGTTGAGCACCTTTTCATGTGTCTGTTGGCCATTTTTATATATTCTTTTGGAAAAAATTTCTATTCAGGTACTGTGCCATTTTTATTTGATGATGATGATGATTACTTTAGCTACTGAGTTGTATGAATTCTTCGTATATGTTGGATATTAATCCCTTATCAGATATATGATTTGCAATTTTTTTCCTTTTCTCAGGTTTTCTGTTCATTTTGTTGATTATTTCTTTTACTGTGTAGGAGACTTAGTTCAATGTGGTCCCACTTGTCTTTTTTTTTATTTTATTTTGCTGTTTGTGTTTTAGGTGCCAGATCCAAAAAAATCATTGCTAAGACTAGTGTCGAAGAGCTTTTTCAGGTTTCCAGTCTTACATTTAAGGCTATAGTCCATTTTGAGTTAATTTTTATGAGTAGTATAAAGATAGGGGTCTAGTTTCACTTTTTTACATATGAATATCTGTGTTTTCCAGTATCATTTATTGAAGAGACTCTGTTTTCTCCATTGAGTATTCTTGGCTTCCCTGTAAAATATGAGTTGACCATATTTTTATGTCTGTTTTTAGAGGAAAAGGAAATAACATATTTTTGTTCAGAGGAGGATAAACCAAAAGAAAAAAAAATAATTGTGCAAGAGAAAGAGGAGAATTTCTGGAATAGTGTCCTTGAGAAGGTAAGAGAGATAGGATCTCATGTATAGATGAAGGTGTTAGGATTAAGTAGGATCAAAAACAGTTTAGCTTTAAGGGGGGGGGAGGCAAAATATATGTACTTGGATGCAAATGAATGAGTTGATTTGGCAGTGAGAGCCTATGGAAGGTTTCTGATTGTTTTTATTATCTCAAAGAAATAGGCCATCTTCTTAGGGTAAGGATAAGGTATGTATTGGAAATAAATAACATGACCAAGCCAAAGAAAAATTATATGTAAAATAAAACATTCTTTTTTTAAGTAAAATAGATCAATTGAGCTAATAATATTTAGGCTGAACTAAGGAGGAAATAAGCCACTTTCCCTCTTCATTGCAATAATCATCACACAGCTCTCTTCTTCTGACGAACCCCTATAAACAGTGAGGGCTGGGAACTGAGGTGGACTGAAGACACCTTGTTCAGATCACAGCTGCTACAGTGGACCTTGCAGATATATATAATCTTCCTGGATAATGGCCTGTGTCCCTACTCTGTTCTAGCTTTCCCTGGATAGGAAAATAAGGGTATCCTGAAGCTGGGCCATGGTCCAAGAGTTACTATTCATACTGCGTTAATTATAAGCTATATCCAACTCAAGGGTATAAATGTTTATTATAGGAGCATTCTGCGATAGGGCCAAGTGTAGGATAAAAATGATCAATTGAGTATTATTTACACATTTTGAGTTTTTTCATTTACAACATGCAAATAAACATCTCTTTCCTTTATTGTGCTTCGTAAACAGTGTGATTATTGGAGTCGAACCACGTGGGTGATCTTAGGAGAGTTGGTATAGACCATGTATGTGTAAATAATCAAGCTAGGCTAAAAGTTACTCTGTGATAGATAAAATGTTTGTGAATAACCTGAGAGGAATCAAGAAATCAAGTGTGGTAAGAATCATGGTTAATAGATAGATGAGACCCATGCTCTTGTTTTATGTTTATTTGTTCTTGAGAGAGAGAGAGCGCGAGAGCGAGCACGAGCAGGGGAGGGGCAGAGAGAGCGGGAGACACAGAATCTGAAGCAGGCTCCACGCTCTGAGCTGGCAGCACAGATCCCATCGTGGGACTTGAACTCATGAACCATGAGATCATGACCTGAACCGAAGTTGGACACCTAATTGACTGAGCCACCCAGGACCCCCAAGGAAAATTCTTAAACCTAAAATGACCCGATCAATTGAGGAGAGCCCAGCAACTGCTAGTGAGTCTTGTCTGAAAGATCAGGGCACCTGTTCACTTAACTGTGGCATGTAAGGGGATCTCTAAGATTAGATTATAAATGAAACCCTGGGGATGCATACCTAGCCATTATTTTATAACATGCCAATCTTATTGTACTTTTAGAATTAATGGATTAATTAAGTCTCGTATAACACCAGGGGCCAGTTTAATAGCATAAATGGAAATCTAGGGTATAGAAAACTAGAAAGAATTGGTCTACCTCTGGGCTTATTTTTCACAGTTGAACTATTGATTTGGTCAAAGTTCTCCCAAGTCTCAGCTAGAAACAATTATTTACACATAATAGATGTTCAATAAACATGAATGATTGATTGTTGATAACTTAACTCATATACAGTTGCTGTTTATAAACTTGTGCTTCCCAACTACACAGATTTTTTGCTTATTAACTTTGTGGAGGCATGTTTTTTTTTGTCGTTTTTTTCCTAAAGAAGTCATCTAAATGTAATTATAAATATTGCTACAGAATTGGGAGTGGGATTCTTAGATTTCATGAGAGCAACATCAGTGTACAATATAATTTTATATTGGATGCTATAGTTAATTGAAGTGTATATTTAACTGTGGTATTTGTGATTTTACATTTGTATGTGGACGAAAAGAACCATATGATCTTGAGCAATTAAAATAAATTATTTGATCATTTTGAGACTGATACTTTAGAAACCATATCTCATCAAAGAATCACAGATAATCAGTCTTTCACACAGCTTAGTTCTTAGTGTTTGAGATATTTCTATTTCTCCGTGAAGAAAACACCCAGGGTAGCTTTGCATGACTTCTCCAGTAAAAAACTAAACTATTGGAGATTATGATTTCAAGGAAATGTGAAATAGCAATAAATGATCACCAGACAATCAACAATTTGATGAAGATTTACAATGATGAGTTAGAGGAAGGTGGAAGTGGAGAAAATGTTGTATATGTGTTTCTAACAGGAATGGATTGTTTAATGAATGAAATGTTTGTTTTTTTAAGAGTTTTTAGTCATTCCTCAATTAGTAGCTTGCATCCAACTTATATGTATCTAAAACAGTATTGTGCTGTTTTTAAAGCTGTTTGGAGATACTAGAAATTTTAGAGGTTGTGAATCTTGCATAAAATAATTGTGTATAAGTTTCCACTAATTTTAGGAATATATACTCTAAATTTAGCAATTAATAAAAATTTGGAGAAATTCTAGTCTTGGCATTTCTGATTCCATCAGAAACTGTGAATTCTAGCCTATACTATCTTTGGGAAATTATATTATTTTCTCAAGTCTTTGCCTTCTTTTGTGATAAATTCTGAAATGTAAATGATCTACATCATTATGAACTTTTAATTTAAAGATTTAGCTGATTTACCCTAATAGTATTATTTCAAAACCTCACATTTACTTCTGGGAGTCAAACTCTTTATTAATGTTTATTTTAAGCCACTTTTTAAATAATAAAATATTCTTAATCATGGTGAAGTTTAGGGGTACCTGGGTGGCTCAGTTGGTTAAGCATCTGACTTTGGTCTTATGGTTTGTGAGTTTGGGTCCTGTGTTGGGCTCTGTACTGACAGCTCAGAGCCTAAAACTTGCTTTGGATTCTGTGTGTGTGTCTCTCTGCCCCTCTCCTGCTTGTGCGCTCTCTCTCGCTCTCTCTCTCTCCCCTAAAAAATAAATAAACACAAATTTAAAAAAAAGAATGGTAAAATTTAGGCTGTATCTAGGATAATAGACTCAACTTTTGTTTAGAACAAGGCATGCTAAAGTAAAAGAATACAAATTCACAAATAGATACAGATCTACACTTGGGAAATGAAGAGATGGGAGACTGGTCGTGATCTTCAGAGGCATGCCAGCAGTCTTATGCTATTTTGGCTCTGACCAAATAGATAAACTGGGTTTTGCATTCAGATCTATCAAATCAAATCCAGAGAAATATACTGATTCTTTGATGTTTCTGAATAGAATGGAACATAAATGAACATAAATGCTCTTAAATTGATCCCTAATATGCTGGTGTTTGTCCATAGACATTTCATATCTCATACAAACTAATATAACTAATATAAGAATGAATGAAAGTCATATGATGTCATCATTATGCCACAGATTGGACTGCCAATCATAGTTTGTCATTTGATGAAATGTGGACCTAACAACGTTAGGTCCCTTCATGGTTGTATTGGGTAACTCATCTTTCATCTCAGTGATTTGTCCTGACATTGTGGAATGTTACTCTGCCTCAGTGAAATTCCTAGTTTCTGGTAGAGCAGAAAGTCCAAAGTATAGAGTTTCTCCAACTCTTAATCTCTATGCTGCTGATGACAATGCAGTCCAGTAAACTCAAAGAAGCTACATTCTATGTGATTCTAAATGTTATTTAGAATCATGTCTTCTCAGTTCCCCTTTGGAATAAATTCAGAGATTTCAAGGAATAGTGCTTCTGAGGGCTCAGTTGGTTAAGCATCTGACTTCAGCTCAGGTCGTGATCTCACGATCTGTAGGTTCGAGCCCCACAACAGGTTCTGTGCTGACAGCTCAGAGCCTGGATCCTACTTCAGATTCTGTGTCTCCATCCCTCTCTTCTCTCCTGCTTGTATTCTGTCTACAAAAAATAAATAAACATTAAAACAAACAGAATGGTACTTCAAATTTGTCAGAATGTGATTAGATATATATTGATGCAAACATCATTTTTTTAAATATCTTGATACTCAAATTTTGTCATTTCTTTTGTCTTTGACTATTAGAGTCTCCAAACTGATATCTCTGGTTTTAGTTGTTTTTTTTTCTTTCCCACCTAACCACAATTATTCTCTCTCCTTTTAGATTTTTTTAGTAGTTTTTCATTGTTGATAGAGGAAGTTAAGCTTATTTGTTTGGCATCCAAAGCTTTTCATGATTTGACCTGTGTCATCCTCAATAGTTTGATTTTTTCTCTTTCTCTGTCTTTAGATTCTTCTTTAACATTATATAGATTTGCTTGTTGTTTTGCTGTTCACATAATGTTTTGTCTCCTGCTTTGTCAAGGTGCCTTTTAGCCAGAAAAGTCTTAACCTTATTACTTCTACTTACCTTTTAAAGTTCTGTCTTGACCCACTCCAGAGATTCTTTCCAGTTAGTAATTCCACCCCTAACCTGGATTCCTATCTTTGGTACTTTTATAATACCTGTTGGGGTTCAAGGCCTGCCAGTAACTGTGTCTTTCCTTTGGGCTTCCTTTCAAAGAAGCTAATCTGTTAAAGAAGGGTAGTCTAATCGGGAACAAAGGAACAATGTATTAATTACTTTACATGTGCCTGATAATCCCTACTACAGGGGAAATTGGATTGGAGAACATGATTTAGGTCAAGAGGCTTAAGCCAGATTCCTTGATTCTATTTCCCTGTGTAATCTTTTTCACCTCTATTGAATGTGTGAGCCAGTCAGGACTACCCTCTTCTCTTTCAGTTCCATTTATTTATCCATACATTTGTTAGGGATAATTGGACTCTAAGATTTAAAGAAAGTGGAATTAGGATCAAAAGACCTGTCTTAGATATCTTGACCCAAGTCTCATTCTCCAGTCCAGTTTTGCTCCCTAGCTGAAACTCACTTACTGACTTGGAATGCCAGCCTATATACAGGCCATTCATTCAACCAAAGTGTTTGAGCACCATCTATGCCTCAGTATCTTTTGTTCTGGACACTGGAGATTTCACTGTGGGAAATTTAGAGACAAGAAACCTCCCTTCCAACTCACATTGGTCTATGGGTATGGAAGGGATTTGTGACTCATGAGATGTTTCATAATCTTCATTTATCATCTGTATCTCATTTAAATTCTGAATCTCTTTAGATGCTGACTTCTGTTTAGTTCCTTAGAAATACCATGCAATTGTCTATTACTAATCAGTGCAGTTGAAATACACAGGTGTCAAGCATGCTCAGCAATATAGTACAAGGTATTGGTTCTTGTTTTATATAAGTGATGTATAATCAATGTAAAACTCAGATAACAAAGTTGAGAAAAAGGGAAAAAAATGAAATAGAAGAAAATCCAGAGTCCAGATAAAACCACTGTTAACATTTTATGATGAAGCCTCAAAATGCAGTAAGTCTACTCAAGATGATCAAGTTTGTGATAGAATTGCAATTAAAACCAAATGATTCCAGTGAAACTTCATGTTGACCATAATTATTATAAGAATAATGATGATGACATCAAAGTAGCATTTATTATACATCTGCAACATATCAGGCAATGTAGTAGGCTACATTATCTAAATCCACAAACTTTTAAAATAGACATTATTATCCCCACTTTATAGGCATATCAATAGACCCAGAGGAATTATTTATGTATTTAGAGAACACTTAGCGTCATTTCCAAATATAACTTTTGAGAAGTCATAGTTTGTATGTTTATATACAAGTACACAATTCATCTAAATTCAGAATGGCTTCCAAAGGATGCTTGGAAAGAAATTCAGGGATAATTTTAGAGTAATAATCCAAGAGGAACTTAAAAGAAATGAATAATTTTTTGATGATCAGAATAGGTCCTTATCTCAGAAAATCCCAGATTGGAAGAAATAACAGTTAGAGTGATTCAACATTTGAATTAGAAGGAATAGATTGTTCTGTTGTGCATAAGACTTCTTTATTTTAAAACTTGTGATGTTTTTATTTAGAGGATGAATTGGATTTCTGGGCATATGTGGTACGTACTACAATTTAAAAATATTGGAGTTTCTTCATATTTTTGAGAGTTCTTCCGTTTGAAAGAACGGAGCATTCCTACAAATACCAGGCAAATTGCTCAGTGAGTCATGCTGGTTGATCACCTGTGAGAGGAAGTGCTCACAGAAATGCTGAAATATCATTGTAATTTTGCAGCCTCGCTGAATCGTTATCCTAGAACCCCAATCATTTTTAAATTGAAGCATCTCAAAATCTTAGGATTTTATGAGTAATGTAAAATAATTTTAGCATTTTATAACTTTCTATTTTCATATAATTCTTAAAACCCATGCCCAGTCTGTGTTCTAGACTGATCATATGTGACTAAAATCTTACGTAAACCACATCGATTTATTTTTGAAAAACAAATAAAGTCATTTTAATTTGTAGTAGAACTTCCAGAAATAGAAAGCATTTGTTGAAAGACTCTCTTAATTTTTGTGGGTTAAAACAGACCAAACAAGAAATTAACTGATGATTTTACAAATGATCCTTATGAAGTAGTGTAGCTGAGTGCCAGGTATAACAATGTGACAAAAGAGAGACATAGATCTTTCAGTGTTGGTCTGAAGAGATTAATGGGAAAAAGGCTAGTATAGCTACAATTTCCACTGCTTCTCTCTTTGCTTCAGAATTAGTCAGAAAAACAATGTGGGCTCATTTATATCCAGTGACCTTACTGTATGTCCCAGAGATATCATAGTTATCTTGTGCTATTAAGCTTTCTTTAGAAAATGTAAGATTAATATTAGTTTAATTGAAAGATTGAACAGAAACACTGACATCCATTCAACCAAATCATTAAATTCAACACTCCATATGGACACAAAGAACATCTAATTTATCCAATTAAAATAATTTCTGTGCCCTTCAAAGGTGTATTGCCATAACAAGCGATGAACCACTTTTTAATAATGCTCCACTCTGTCCTCTTATGATGACTGTAACAGAAAAGAGTTATTTTATTTGATGGAATAGGTAACTTGGATCCTCAGCCTAAGCATCAAATGATAAAAATGAAAATAATAGTGTCTCCTTTAATAATACTCCTGCTAGAAAATTTTGGCAAATAAATGTATTTACTTTGTTGTTGGTTCCACATGAATTATTTTATTGGCAGGTTTATTTATTAATTATCCAGAGCAATGGTTTTGAGAAGCTCAAGCAAGCCTACTGAATAATAGATAATGTAGTCTTCTCAATAATTCCATCAGGGATATTCAAGTTATTCCTGACAATAACAAAAACTGTTCTGAAACAGAAGCAACTTAGGAAAAATATCTGAAACTTGAATTCAAGTGCATATTAATGTAAAATAGTTTGGTATTTTTTCTAAATGGACTGTCAAAAAATGCCTCAACATCACAATAAAAATGGTATGGACTTCTAGGGGACTCCAATATAAAGTACTGTAACAGAGAGAAGATGGAAGAATAATGAGCTTATTACTTTTTGGGTCCTTTTGGGAGGGATGAACAAGAGAGAGAATGCAGTTAAAGAAAATGTATGCCTATGAAAATTAAACATATTTTTGTGAGCAAATAGATAATTTAAATATGTTTATATATTATGATATGGATGAGTTAAATCCCAAAATACTGGTGGAATTAGGAAGTAATATTGTTGAAGAAAACAGAAGTGATGGCAGATTGGAGTTCTAATTTTTTTTTGCAAAATGAGAAAAAAGGGCAACTCTACAAATGATAGGCCAGTGACCTACATTTTTGACTTAAGGCATTCTAAACTGTATTATCTAAAATAATTCATGAGTATACAGAAAATTAAGTGATAACCACTATGAACCAACTTGGGTCAAGTCCTAATAAATGTTATGGTTGTTACTATTTTTTTGCTGTGTTCACTAGACAGAGTTCACAGTTCAATTAAAGAAACATGACAGAACTGGTGTAACTACGTTACTGTCCACCAAGGCATTCAAGACTGTCTAATGCTAAACTATTGAACAGTCTGGAGACATATAGCTTATGTGATAGCATAGGCAGGCAAGTTAGTAACTTATTGATTGAGTCATTCTATTCTATATATGCTTATGAACAGATTGATGTCTGGAGGAAAAGTGGTCTTTGATGGTGTGCTATGGGCTCCACCCTTAGTTATCCCTTGGTCAATATTATCATTAATGATTTGGATGAACAATGAATGACATGTGAATCACTTTCAGAAGTTAGAAAGTAAGCTGAACAGGGCTGCCTGGGTGGCTCAGTCGGTTGAGTGTTGTATTCTTGATTTTGGCTCTGGTCATAATCTCCCCATTCGTGAGATCAAGCCTTCAGTGGACTCTGTGTTTGTGGTGGATAGCCTGCTTGGGATCCTTTCTCTCTCTCTTTCTCTCTGTCTCTCTCTGTCTCTGTCTCTCTCTCTGTCTCTCTCTGTCTCTCTCTCTCTCTCTCTGTCTGTCTCTCTCAAAATAAATTTATAAACATTAAAAAAGTAAGCTAAACAAAAAAATTAATCATCACATAACATATTTGTCCATGAAAGGGAGGTATATGCAAAAATGACCTCCAAAGGTGGAAGGAAGGGTAAAACCAAAGAAAAAAAAGCTAACAACTCCAGCTTGACAAGAAATGCTTTAAGAAGGCTTAGGGACAGATCTCTTGGACAATGCAAAAGGAATATATCTCTGCAACCCACTACCTGTAAGACCTGCCTTTATAGCTCGGTCTTTATAGAGGCTGGAGAGGTGCCCAGAGACCACCTGAGAGGAAATGTTTGAGAATCATAGTCACATGTCCAGAGCAGATCAAGGATGTGATGGCCCAAGGATGTGGTATGGTTAAACAGAGTATGTGGGAGGGAGTGGGGGGTTAGGGGCTGTGCTTAAGAAGGCTTCAGGTCAAAGAGTGGTAACTGTGGCCAATCTGTATAATCTAGCACGAGTCTCATTTATATAATAGTAAAAAACACTATGCATTTTAAAATAAAAGGTCATTTATTCAAAGATGTCTTAGGTTGAGCAATGAGTTGAATCTGTATTAAAAATATTTGATTAGGATTAAAATAACAACTTACAAGTGAAGGGTCACAGAAAAAGAGCATTAGTTTACAAAATATTTAGTGAATAACAAGATAACAAGCGCTAATGATTTGATAGTGAGATTCAACTCCCCAAGAACCAGCCTGTCTTTATCACAGAAGCAAATCAGAATTCTGGTCATATCAATGTCTAATAAAGTACAATTTATATATTGAATGGCCTCACCACATTCCATGCAGGTCAGATCATCACTGGAATCTTGTTCAATTTCAGGTGCCATTTTTCAGATGGGATATGAACAAACCAGAGCACATCTGGGATCAAAGACAATTGTGGAAACAGCCATCTAGTTAGGATATTTGTGCCAAATATCTTCCTCTGATATTAAAAATTCATAATATATGATACTAATTTATAAAATATAGGGAAGAATATCTTCTATGAAATATTATGTCCAATCTTTTATTTTATGGAAACTGTTTTCTGCATAATTATAATGGGTTTTATTCCAATAAACCCTGTACTGTAGAAAATTCTCACTTTTGACTTCTCTGTTGCATTTGACAACATTAAACACGTTCTACTTTTTGAAACTCTCTTTCCTTGGCTTCTTAAGCAGCACTACCACCTTTCAGTTTCTGGCCATGACTTCTCATATATCTTTAAAGGCTGCTTTCTACTTCCCTTCCCTTAAATATTGGCATTCCTCATTCTTTCATCTGGTTTCCTCTCCTGTGTCATTGCACATTCTTTACCTGGAATCATTATCAATTGTCATTCATGTGCTGAGGACTTCCTAGCCCATTTATCAGTACCAGACCTCTCTCCTGAATTCCACAATGCGGAGTACTAACCACTATATGATCACAACCTCTCCTGAATTCCAGTCCCACTTACCCAGTGATCTATTGGACGTCTCCACTCAGGTGGAAATATATTTTGGTGAAAAGTATGAAGGAAGAAACTTTCAATGGATTACAACAGTTCCTAAACTTGATCTCCAGGAACTGTATAGAGTCTGTTTCCTGCTTTCTTATTTATGAAGTTTCTCCATCACTTTTTATGCTACCCATACTCTGGATATTTTACTTCTTTAAATATACTATACACTATCAAACTCATAATCACCATTTCGTCTTGGCTAATTGTCTTCAAGTCTTGGTATGAAGTTATTTTTTTTTTCAGACACTTTCCATGATTTTTTGGGGGGGCAAATTATCTTTCCTTTAGCTTCCAAAGATGCTTGATAGTGCCTTTTCATAGTATTTATTCTTACAGATTTTTCTAATATCTTGAATAATTATACATCTTCTTCTTTAGTTTGTATTCTGTGTAGGGCAGGGGCAGGATTATCTTGCTTATGGTTGGTTCCCAGTTGCTAGTCCAATGCCTGGCACTTAGAGGTGTGCAATTGTTGGATGCAAGAAAAGAGCTGCTATAGTGTGTTCACAGATTGCCCTCCTGTTTCTAATGGATTGTGCTATTCATCAAGAGTTGATACAATTTAATGCATGACAAAGAAAATCAAACACCACTAAAATCATTCTGTTTTGAAGTGCAGTAATATGTTTGCAGACCAGAAGTTTAATTAAAAATGAATGACTTATGTAAAGAAATATAACAATTGGATTCATAGAACTGCACTCTATAGTCTATTAACTCTAGTATTTGTAATGTAGTGTGGCAACTAATATGTCTAAAAAGAGTTAGGAACAATATTTAAATAGATTTAGTATTGTTTCAAGATTAGTTGGGGAATCAAATAGGAAGTTGAAAGAAAAACCAGTATACCTTGCTTATATAAAAGCATTCAGAATTTAGAACATAGAACTAAAATTTTAGTTTATGTTTTAACTTAGTTGTCTTATTCACTCCCACATGAGCCTCATGAGGTTTATGACATATTGACAAATGAAGAACAATGATACCCAGAAATGTTAATAGGTATAAAGGAGTTCCTAAGTGTCAGGGTTGGGCCTCAAACCTAAATCTTCTAACTCCTCACCCCATGTTTTATGCACTAGGCTAAAGAGAGTATCTTGTAACTCACTTTACATAATTTTCTGGTCCATTTGCTCACTTGCTTCAGTAAATGTGCTCTTCCATTTGTTCACATACCACTACATTTTGCCTTCTTTGTATCTCTATTTTAGCCCAGAGCAAACAATCCATTTCAAAAAACGTGGTTTCCATAAAATGTTAGGAAAGTGAGGGAAAAATGAACCTGTAGAGACCCAACCATCTTTTTCCAGAAATCATTGGCAAATGAGTTGTATAATTAAGGGAAAATTGCAAAGTCTTTTAAAAGAAATAAGACAACATGCATGTGATACATACATGTAATAACTTATGTTGTTCTCACAATAGCCCTATGAAGCAAGTACTATTGCTACTCCCCAATATATAGATGAGGAAGTGGAGGCACAGAAAGTTTCAGCACTGCCTTGAGGTGGTAAGTGGTAAATAAGTAGATGGGATTTGAATCCAGACCATTAGTTCTCAGAGACCCCTTTTAATCACTAGAGCAACCTGTTTTTCAATAACCATTTTCTCCTTTCTGCCTAAGATCTCTTAAATTCATTTATTCAACAAATACTTCTTAAACACCTAACATTGATCAGGCGCTGGAGAAGAAAATCAGATATGGTTTTTATTTTTATGGAACTTTATTAGCTTATTTTTACTGATACTGAATAGTCTGTGTAATGCATTTTTCTCCCTCTTCCTCAGTTGGATTTGTAATGGGGGTTGTCTATGTGACAACATGAGAGCTTGATTTTTGAAAAGTTGTAGTATAACAGGCAAACTCATATACTTTCTTTCATATGGGAAGATGAGACTGCATAGATTTAGATGTGCATCTTCTTTGCAGGTGTGGGCACTAGCAGCTTAGATTGCAGGCAATGAGAGTGTAAAGGGAGCAAATTGGACGAATGGGAAGTGTGCAGGCGTGTGTGTGTGTGTGTGCACGCGCTTCTGTGGGGTTAGTACAGAGGCTAGCAGTATAGAAGGAGACATTGAATTGCTTGTTGCAGAAACACCAGTGTTGTAAAGATGAAAAAAGGAGAAGCTGACAATAGGGGAGGAGATAATTGCTGGTCTAAAATGAAGAAAAGGAAAACAAAAACAGTGTTTAATCGCTCTGAACAAAGGGCCACATAAAAATATTTAAAAGTTATAACAATCCCATGCAAGTAATTTTTATGCAAAGTAATAGCAGTTAGAAAGGAAAAGAAATCTAGGGAACATTTATTACTAAAATATTCTTTAAATGCTATAGCATTAGTTATTAGTAATTTCTGCCTTATTTATTCCCCTTTTATCCAAGTCCTACCCACTCCGCTTCCTTTCTCCACAACATCTTCTCCTTAACACCCTTAGCTAGTGTAACTTCTGTAGAGGAAGTTAGAGCTACCAGCACATGCCCACACTGCAGGACTTTCCCCAAACTGTCATCCCCACCTGATGTTTCTGGATCTGATTACCTTCACATAAATTCTGCCCTGAGCACCTAGCATGAACATCACATAAATTCCTAGGTACTTCTGGGACGCCTGGTTGACTCAGTCAGTTAAACATTCAACTTTTGATTTCAGCTCAGGTCCGTTTGTGAGGTTCGAGCCTGGCGTTGGTCTCTGCGCTGACAGTGTGAAGCCTGTTTGGGATTCTATCTCTCCCTCTCTCTCTGCCCCTCCCCCCTTCTCAAAATAAATAAACAAACGTTAAAAAAATTCCTATGTACTTCAATATTGGAAAAATGTCAGAAAATTTGAGTCAGTTCAGAAAAAAGTAACAACTGAAAAGAAACTGGGGGATGGGGATGATTTATAAGGAGATGATAAATATACATTGCACATCATCCTAGACATATATACTATAAAACTCTACAGTGACAATATGCTAAATAAAAAACCTAATAAGTTCAATGAAATTTTAAGTACATTCTAGCAGAGATAATATTTAACTTGTTTAAATTTTGACGGTTGATTAGAAATTAACAATTGATGATTGCTGATCAACATTGATAACTGATAACAAATTATAGTCATTATTTAAAATTCCTAGTAGTTTATAGAACAAGTATAGTTTCTAGATGTTAACTGTGACCCAGATTGTTTTATTGTCATGAATATTTATATTCAGTATTGATAAGCCCAGCTCAACAGTTAATGGAAAATAGCTAAAATTACAGTTTATAAGATTACTTTATTCAATATCTAGCACTTATTAAGCTCTTACTAATGTTTTTTCAAACAAACAAATAAATACCAAGAAATGGTAATGGCAACAATCTGAAGTAGTAGCCAGATGTAAGCTCAAAATTTATAATTTTCAACATTCACTCATTCCATGAATGACTCAAAGTATGAAAGCAGAGCCCCAAAGGAATTTGGAAACTGCCATTATTCTTTTAATGTAAATAGTGATGGAAGAATTATCAAATGGAGAGATATATGATCTAACAATATCTGTATTGATATTAGAATAATATGCTATTGAATTCAGTAATTCATTCTCAAATTTGAGAATTTCACCTCATAGTTGGTGATTTTAAATATGGCATATTATCACTTCCTATATAAGATTATATAAAATGCATTGTCTTAAAAATCTCATTGTACTATTTATTGCAATCTAGATTTTGATCAGAAATCTACTCCATACTTCTTGAATTCATGTTTGACTTCAGAGCCCAATAAGGTATGATTAATGAAGATTTTGTAAATGCAGATTATAATAATCAATTGATTTATTAGTTATAAGTGAGTAATTGCATTTATTAGTTGATTGCACACATTTGTTGAGCTCCTGTTATATGCCAGGCTCAGTTAAGAAAGAATCAAGTTCGCTAAATTGTCACAGGCTCAGACTTTCATAGAAGACCAAATTTTTAGCAACCACTATTTCAGTTTTAATTATTCAGTCCATCTGGACTTTATTTTGATTTATATTGTGAGAAAATTATGCTCTAAGCCTCATTTTGGTCTAGGTCACAATAGTCATTAATTAATTCTCAGTTTCTATTGCATATTTTATCATTTGCTAGGTATTTATATATCCCAAGACTTTCTTCTAGTATTGTTTATTTGCCCATTGAATGAATTGTTGATCCTATAATCAGTTTTAATTATTGCAGTTTTATTATATATTTTAATACCTGACAGGGCAATTGCTCTCTTTCACTCACCCCCCCAACTCTAAATTTCAAATTTGTGTATTTGTCACAATTTAAATTTAACTGCCAGGCAATAAAATGTTTGGTTTTTTAAAATTATTTTTTAAAATTTGACATTGTTTCAACCTCTAGCTGTCCTTAGAAAGAATTGCTATATTGGTTTTATTAAATCTTTCACAATTCAAGAGACTTGGTAGGTCTTTTATTCATCTTGAAATTTCATTTGTAAAGAAACTACAGGTTTCTTTAGTGTTTTTCTTAGGTAGTCTATGTGTTTTTGGCTACTGAAAAGGAACTTTCCCCAATCTCATCTTCTAACTGGTTAAGGATGAAGTAACGAAACACTATGAGTTTTATTTATATTAATATTTTTACTCAATGACTGAATTATCTTATTAATTCTACATTGTTTCCTACTGTTCTAATAGTTATACTACACACACATATACTTACACATACATATACTTACGTGTATATGTATATTTCATATATAATTATAAACCAATGCTATAGATCAATGTTAATAATAATGATGAGGGTTGTGATGGCATTTAATACAAATGTTGCTGGTTTTTCACTCTTAGAGAGTATCAAGGCCAATCTCTCTTGATCCTTATATTTTAGGCATTGCTGGCCTACCTATCTAGGTATCTATGACAAGTCCTCAGCTCTGGTGTTGTAAAGTGCAAACAGACAATGACAATGCATAAATGAATGTGCAAGGTTGGGTTTCAATAAAACTTTATAAAAGTAGGCTCCAAGTCAGATTTGTCCCCTAGGCCATAATTTGCTGATTCTTGCTTTAACTACTTAATTCTAGTCTTCTGCTTTACTTAAAACCTCATTATTTTCATGCTGTTTTCCCTTTGTTGACTGTAATTATTTTAATTTTCATGTTTATATAATTACTTTATTTATATCTTTAGTAGTGCAAGTGGGAATAAAAACGTCTATTGACTACCCATCATATGATTTAAAACTTTTGGGTAATTCACAAATAAAGAACTATGTGTTCAATAAACATGAACATATGCTTAGTCTCACTAGAAGTGAAACAGATACACAGTTTAAAAGATGGTATATATTTATATTTATATTCCTATCAAGCTGCCAAAAATGAAAAATCATTACCCAGTTATATGTGTAAATGTCTGTGTATATGGGATGAGGAGGAGAGTTGGGAAGAACTGACTTTTTGATGAGATACTAAAGGGAGAATAAGCATAGATTCTTTCTGGATGATAATTGGGTGATATATGTCAAGTCCTTAAAATATATACCATTTGAACCCAAAAGTTTATTTATAGGAATATAAGGCTTAATTCGGTCCCCTTTTTTTAATGTTTATTTTTGAGGGAAAGACAGAGACAGAGAGACAGAGATACAGAGATACAGAGCACAAGCTTGAAAGGAGAAGAAAGATAGGGAGACACAGAATCCAAAGCAGGCTCCAGGCTCTGAGCTGTCAGCACAGAGCCCAACGTGAGGCTCAAACTCACAGACCACAAGATCATGAGCTGAGCCAAAGTCGGACACTTAGTCTACTGAGCCACCCAGGTGCCCCAGAACACAAATACATTTGAAGAAATGTTCATGATGGTGTCATTCGATAGCAAAATAATAGTCACAACTGGGAATAAATTAAATTTTAAACAATTCAGAATTTAATATAGGGAGACTTCTGTTTCTTAAAAAGGTGGGTGGGTAATGCAGAACAATTATCCTAAAAATATATTTTTTTAAAAAATCAAAAGAAATGCAAAACATCTTCTTAGATGTATCATGTAGTTAATAAGATAGTAAGGAAATAGCAGACCAAGAACAGAAAGAGCATTAGAGTTGAAAGAGATATGTCCCAGTCAGTGGTATGCAGCTAAATTGTAAGGCTGGTATTTTGGTAGAAGGTGCAGCAGAGATTAAATTTCAGTCCCTTTCAAAAGGAAACACAATTATTCTGGCCTGACTCTCTGAAAGGCTGCTCTCTGAAATAGGGAATATGAAATACACTCCGAGTGGTCACCTACATGGTCCCCCAAACTTCAAGCCTTGGTCTTAGATGACTACCACCCTTACAGGGTTGACTGAAGGAAATGAAGTTTCCCTCTGAAAAAATATATCATTTCCTGAGTCTAAAATTATTTTGAAAAGTAATTTTTCATATAAGCATTCAGTGAAATACCAAAGATAATGAGGTTTGCAACAGATCTAGAGACTATCAGCTGCAAGCAGCAGAAACAACATAAAATAGAAACAGACCTTGGTGCCTGGATGTTAGAAATAGAAAACACTTTGTGTTTTCCATGGAAGTGAGGTAAAGGCTAAGCTTCAGAATATCACTAAAATCTGATAACTATAAAATATGATATGATAATTATGTAAAGGGCCAATGTGAAACCATAACTGAAATCTGAGATAACATTAAGAACACAAAGGAGGGTTTAAAGCAAATTATGTGTGTTTGATATATTCTGAACTGCAATGTCAGTCATTAGAAATGGTCCAGAATGATATAGAGAGACAAATGTGTAAAATTCAGAAAATTGTAAAAGACCTAAAGGATTTGATGAGATTATAATGTTTAATTTGAGTCCCAGAAGAAAGATAAATAAAGCTATGCAGAGACAATTTTGAAGCAACAATGGCTGAAAGTTTGTTAAGAAACACTGAAACACATTGATCCATTGATGTAAGCACCTTAAGAAGGCACAAGCTAGATAAGTTTTAAAAAATCTACACTAAGACATATAATAGTGAAACTGCAGAAATATTAACAACATGGGATGGGTTAAATTTATTATAGTCAACAATAGGATTCTGATCAGCATATGAAGTTGATAATGTAGATGCACACTTATTATTCTAGAAAATGTTTATATTAAGTCAAAAACAACTATTATACCAGGACAATACATTTAATTGTGTGTACCTAGTGGAATGTCTTGAATATACAATAAAAAGTTCAAAGTTGTAATTTCTAGATGGTGGAAACTTGGGAGCTGTAATCTCATTAATAAGTTTTTATACTGAAACATATTTTATGATTTTTCTATAGTAATTATATTCTCACAGTGTAATTTAAAAATCAAGGTCAAAACACAATACCAAGTGTTGGTGAAAAAATAGTAATATAGATACTGGCATACTTTGCTGGTGGGATTATATCTTGAAAGAAACTCAGTATTGGGAAATTAGATTATATGCATAAAAAACTGTAGGCATGGTCATGCTCATTGGTCTGATGATTTAATGTCTAGTTATTCTAAGGAAAGTTATTTGCAGGCAGATTTTACGTAATGGACATAGATGCTTAATACGCTAGTACTTTGCCTAGAACACTCTCCTTTTTGAGTTCCCTTCAGGTCTCAGTGGAAATAACTCTTCCTCAGCATAATTTTGCTTCAATATCTAGTAGTGGTTTATACTCCTGCCCAGTCCTCCCCTGATACACTGTATCACGTTGTAATTAAGTGGGTTTTTCATCATTCCTGCATAATTCCTGTCTCTTCCTCAACTTATATTTTAAGCTGTTAGAGGCAGGAGCTGCCTGTTCTTTCTTGCCTCTGTCCTCTGTGCTGGAGCCCCATTTCTAGCTCATTATAGGTAATCAGTAAATTTTTATTAAGTTAATAAAAAATGCTTTTTTTCAGATTTTATTTCAATAGAAAAATATAAACCTAATATATGTTCAAAATTTCTTAATTTTTAAAATGTATTATGTTATATCCATTTACTGGATAGCACAGTCATTAAAAATTAGTATTTTCAAAAAACGTTAAGTGACTTCTAAAGATTTTTATTATATGTTATTTTGGAAAATAACACCTATGAGATTGTATTTACATGATAAACTGACCTTAACAAATCTCACAGATTAAAATCTACATACTGAATATATTATCTTTTTATCACAGATTAAAATCTACATACCGATTATATTATCTTTTTATCTATATGAAAGTGTGTGTGTGTGTGTGTGTGTGTGTGTGTGTGTGTTTCTTGAATAGGAGGTCAGGGAAAGCCTCACTAAAAAGTGACACTGAGTAAAAATCTAAAGTTCTTGAGAGAGTGAATTACACTGATGTCTGGGGATAGAATTTTAGGCAAGGGCACATCAAGTGCTTTGAATGGAAGTTTGATAGAATCACCAAATTTTTACCTTTAGTGTTGTTTTTTCTGTTGTTTGTACTAATTTTCATTGTAGTTATTTCTAAGAATGAGCTTTTCTGCTTATACAACAGCAGTATGTTCATGGGAGAAGAGTGGGGATAAAATTTAGGAACGAGAAAGAAGAAAATAAATAAGAATGATTCCACCCATTACCCAATCATTCAAATACACATATAGGTTTTTTTTCCCCTTAAATTCAGGATTTTTATAATCTGAATATTTCTGTGTTGGACTCAATAATTTTTAGACTTTATAATTATTTTTTCACAAGAAATACATGTTTGTTGTAGAAATACAAAGGACATGAAAGGAAAAGAATGTAAAGTCCCCTTTTCCTGAATTTGAAGAATTCTCCAATTGACCTAGCTGGAGATCCCTATATTTTTTTGTGTGGAGATACTCTGTTACAAAAAGTAACATGTTGTTTTCTTTTGTGTGTGTGTATGAATTTTAAAAAAATGATGTTTGTTTATTTTTGAGAGAAACAGAGATTGAGTGGGAAGTGGGAGAGGCAGAGAGAGAGAGAGAGAGAGACGGAGACACAGAATCCAAAGCAGGCTCCAGGCTCTAAGCTGTCAGCACAGAACCTGATGTGGGGCTCAAACCCAAGAACTGTGAGATCATGAACTGAGCTGATGTTGGAGGTCCAACCAACTGTGCCATCCAGGCACCCCTGTTTTCTTTTCTTTATGGTCAGAATATTTGCTCTGTTTCTTTGTGTCACCTATGGCAATATTTTGTGAATCATTGTCTTTCCATTGTCTTTCTAATTTAGTTTTAAAGCTATTTGGAGATTCTAGATTCTGGCAATGGGCTGTTGATTGTTGCTTCTGGTACTTTATTTTCACGTTATATTTTTCTATTCTTTTTGTAGAATTTTAATGACAAATTTTGAGAGCCTGAAGTAGGCCTTTCATTCAAAACTTCATTTACTAGCAGAGTTTTATATTTTTCTCTTGCTTTTATTTGTTGATTTCTGTTTTTGTTTCTTATTAGGTCACATTTTCATTTTTCACTTATGTGTTTACCATAAGCCACCATACATTCTTTTTCAAAGAGATGAGCTATAAAATCAATTGATAGATAAATAATATTTTCTGTATGAAATATGATCACTCTATGTCTATATGGATGAAATTGAAGAAGTCAAATCTCAGTACAACAAAATGCTGTATGAAATGATAAAAATGTATTTTTATTGATTTGAAAAGGGGCATTTTTCTGAGTGAGAAAAAGAGCAGGTCGCATAGTTCTGTGCATAATAACATGACTTAATGTGGATTTGTTTATGCAGAGTTTATCTGTATGTGCCCATATCTTCATATGCCTGACCTAGGTATTCCCATGTCTACTACATATGCCCAATTTATCCATACCTGTATCTGTATATGCTTACGTCTATCTGTGTGCAGAGGGAAGTCACAGAGGAAGTTTGCCAATAGTGATGATTTACAAGTGGTATATCTTATGTGAAATTTATCATCTCTCATTTATACTTCTATTGGTTGTTTGAATTTTTCATGCATGCACTATTTTATCAAAAAGTTTTATTTTCTTAAAAAAAACTTGACACATTTTTTTCTTAATATAATTGTCGTGTCTAGAATGCCAAAGTTTAAAACGCAGGCAACTTGTCAACATGCAACTAAAATATATTTTTGAACCTCATTTAGATATACCTATAACTCCAAAACTAGCATAGAGCAACACATCCATGTTTTGAATATCATTCAATAGGCTGTAATTTTTGTTTATGGGTAATGCATAAAAGATCGAAACCAATTTCATATGTTGCATTTAACTACAAACGGATCATTTTATTCTAGTTCCTTGTCAGTTGGTATTTTAGAAACATTTGAAAACAGAAGGCTTCCTAGGGAATATAGAACTCATGCTTTCCCTTTTAGTGACATCATATCTTTGAATACTAAAGTAAAGTCTCTGCACTAAAATAATAAAGTCTTGCTAGTTGTTCATAATACATGTATGTTTGCTCTGCTGTGCCAAGGACGGGAAAGTCACAAAGCTTCCACACTGAAGCTGGTTATTAAATATTCAGGCTCAATTTTCCAAGACCTTTATTATACTATGAGACGTCTTCTGTAATGAAGAGCTACTTGTAACATCAAAGAAGAAGAGACATTATCTCTTCCCCTCATAGCCCATGACCTAAAAGCTTTTCTTTTTATCTTTATATGAAAGAAAAACACACTTATCAAAAAAGACTCAGCACTTGTGAACATTGTGTGCATCATGTAAAGTAGACTCTGGATATAGTTTATGATTTTTGCCATTGTCCAAGTGTTTTGTTTTGGCAATGTTAGACTTTATGTTATTTTTTTAGAGAACAAGAGAAAGGAATTTTCTTTGGTAATGGGGTTTTATTTAATTTTATTTATAATGTTTTCCAGGTGCAAGCAAATTTATTTTTATTTTATTTTATTCTTATTTTTACATATTTTTTAAAATGTAAATCCAAGTTAGTTAAAATATAGTATAAGAATGGTTTCAGGAGTAAAATTTAGTGATTCATCACTTACATGTAACACCCAGTGCTCATCCCAACAAGTGCCCTCCTTAATGCCGATCACCCATCTAGCCCATCCCCCACCCAACATGAAAGGAATTTAGTTTTAAACTAATTGTGACAAAGAGAACAATTTTTAGGTAGCAATATATACATATTGCCTTTTTCTAAATACTCTAAAGACCTGGAAAAGTAACATTGGCACTTGTTGGGCCTTTCATTAATAGACTTTTAGAAAATAAGAGAAAAAATTTTATTAGACTTTTGGGAAAGTTTTAGGAATCCAAGTTTTGAAATCATTTTTATATTTATATAAATGAATATTACAACCAAATTGAATACACATAATAGAGCTACAAGTGAAGGGAAATTTCAGTATCCTGTGTCCCTTTCATTTTCTATCAAATACAGAGTACTGGGAGCAAAATGAATTTAGATAGTACACAACTGCAACACAAGAAAAGGGAAATTTCCTAAACAAATTATCTAAAAGATTGCCCTTCATTTTATTTAACTGTATTTTGCAATATCATGTATATAGAGACTTTGTTTAATTATGTCCATTCTATTTGTAAGGAGACATACATTGACAAAAGCTTTTAAGTGCTTTTAATGGTAGTTTTGCATGGTTTCATTAAAAAATGCTAGTATTCAATCTTGGAGTTGTGTAAATACCTCTGCTTTTTACATGAAACATGACAAATTCCAATATTTATTTGGTTGATTTAGAATTATTATAAATAGAGGAAACCTTGAGAGAGGAAATAGAATTGGTGATTAGTGAAGCAGAAATTAAACAAATGTGGTTCTTTAGAGTCATACTTTGTTACTTGTGAGGGAAGATATTGAATTAGAGAGGAGACTAATATGTTCTGGCAAGTTTCAGAGTATTCGAGGCTGTTCTCCCATGAGGTCATCATCATGTTCGGTTAGTAGAGTGAGATGCTAGTGCCAGGGAAGGGGGGCTATTGTTACATAATTCATTCAGAAAAGCATTTTTTAGACAATGCCATGTAGAGTCTCTCCTCTTTAGGGGAATAAAGTTCCTTTTTCTCTCATAACTATCCAGTGTTCAATTAATTTTTATCAATTTAAAAACATTATTTGATTAACCACCACATGTTAGATGCTATGCTGTATAAATAATGAAATGAAACTAAGATTTCTACTATTACCTACCTTATTTTTTAGCTTGGGTTATAGAGTGAAACATAAAGCCT
Organism: Suricata suricatta; assembly: GCF_006229205.1. Taxonomy (NCBI): domain Eukaryota; kingdom Metazoa; phylum Chordata; class Mammalia; order Carnivora; family Herpestidae; genus Suricata; species Suricata suricatta. The sequence goes on from NC_043706.1 coordinate 84,155,689, forward strand.
TTAAACTTATTGTACCTGAAAGTACAGAGCACTTTTCTTACTATGAATTCCCTGATGAGCTTTGCTTAAAAATTGCATTGTCAGCCAGTGATGTGTCATTTCTCAGAGAGAACATTGAACTCAGTGACCAATGAAAGGTGCGCTAGGACCTGGCATTCCCCCATTGTACATTGCTGGCCAAAATGATTGAGGGGCTCAGACTTTTTGCCTCTTAGTCTGTTCATCTTCAAAAGGGAAGAATTGGACTGAAATATCACTAAGCTTAGTCTTAAACCTTAGAAGCTATCAAGTCTATGTTTACCTAATAAAACAAAATTCTGCATTAAATAAGCAAAAAATAAATGATCTAATCATTTTGATTGTCTTAAAAAGTGTCTGAAAAAATTGATTAGGAATGATACTTAATAATCCTCTGATGTTCTAAAATACATCACACACCACACACATTGCATATGCACACACACACACACATATACACACACACGTGCATGCACCAGTGCATTTTAATGTTCCAAATCCTTTGATCTCTCCGTTGTATGTTCACAAGCTTCACTCCAGTCTTAAAACAGCTTGCTATGATCAGGGAGAAGTGATTAGGATAGAATGTGTGAAAATTAGAAGACAGAGTGTTATCATTGTTGCTATTCTGAGGAGGGCACAACCAAATATATGCTTTGAGGGGCTGGGAGACCCCTGCCCAGCAGCAAAGCTTTGGTGTGTAGGAGGCATGTGAGAATGTTTGCTGCAATGAGACTGCCCTGCTCTTGAGGTCATTAGCATAGTATCAGAGTAGATCACTCATGTTTATTTGTGACTGAGGGATTTCACTGAGGACAGCTTCCCTACTGCTGCTGGCACCAAATTCATGTTAAAGGCATTAGAAAAAATGTCCTATATGCTATGTGCCTCTGGATTGACTTTACAAAGAAAGTTTATGGAATGTAAAAAAGTATCAGTGAAGGAATTATAAAACTAAGGAACCGAATTTCTTACTATTGCTCAGGCTATCTAAGTGTGTGTGTGTGTGTGTGTGTGTGTGTGTGTTCATATACAGTACACAAATATTACATATGTATTATATACATATGCTACATATTATACACACATATCATATATAATACTCAGAATATACACATGTATATATTACATAAATATATCAGATCAATAGTGTTTTATATTTATATATTACATATATACACATGCAGTATATATATATGTACATAGTATATATTCTATTAAATAGTTTAGTTTTGCCACTATGCTAATACTAATATAGTATCATATATATTTAGAGTATGTGTATATATATTAATAATGCATATATAAATATAATAAGTAAAACCACTTTAGAACATCAGAATAATTGGTACTCAGTAATTCAGTATTTGGTACTCATTTAATTCCATATATGTGTGTGTGTGTGTGTGTGTGTGTGTAATAATATATATGTGGATGGAATAATATATATACATATATTAATATATAAAATGGAATGGAATCTGGTTCCATTCATTCACAATGGTAGTACTACAGACAGGCAGGCCATTTATTGGATTTCTAGGGCAAAGAAATCCTTAAATTCTGAAAGCCAAGGTGAACTTTCTGTTTGCTTAGATGTCCCATATTTTCAAATCCATAAGTTACTAGAGCATTACAGAGGTTGTTAGAGTTTGATTTTGTTGACAAAGTTCATTCTAATTGCTAGAAAGTCTGGCTGTGGTATGGTTTTCACTAGGCTCTTACATAGAACCACTGCTGAACACCATTTGTATATATTGTATAGCCCACAGTATTTTAATAAGTACTGAGACTGATTATAATAGAGAGCTAGAAAGGAATTCAGCCTTTTTAAGCTGAAAATACTTTTTAAATAATAAAAACACTTTATTTATTTATTTATTTTGAGAGAGAGAAAGAGAGTGAGAGAGAGGAAGGGGCAGAGAGAGGGAGAGAATCCAAATAGGCTCCACTCTGCCAGCACAGAGCCTGACACGGGGCTCGATCCTTTGAACTGTGAGATCATGACCTGAGTTGAAATCAAGGGTCCTACGCTCAACTGGCTAAGCCACCCGGGAGCCCCTGAAAGTCCTTTTAAAGACATTGTATGATCTGCTTTTGCCAAAAATTTAATGGTTAAAAGAAGTGATTCTCAATGATAAGTAAAAATAGTCAGAAAGAAATTATTTCATTTAAAAATTGGTTCCTTGTTGCATTTTTATTTCCTACATGAAGTTTTTGCACAAGCCTTTTTATCCTTTTGGATCTTATATTTTCTTTATTTGTGATTATCAAAAATAAGCTCTACTAGTTGTGTAAGATGGTTAGCTTTTTAGTAGTGAAAATTCTTTCTTACTGTTGCATAATAAAACTGATCTGTGAGAAGACTTGTAGATTTTTAACAAAGCTAATAATTTAATTAGGTGATCTTACTTTACCCTAATTTTCATAAGCATAAACAAATGCAGCAATATCTTATATTATGTAATTAGTAAGTACTTTTTATTTTACTAGTTTGTGTATACTGCTAGACCTTCAACCACACAAATTCTTAATTTAATATCTGACAAAGCGGGCTTAGTTTGTGAAGGACGGGTGTATCCCAGAACAAAGTCTAAAGTATTGAATCATTGTGTGTGTCTGCAGTGGACAAATGATGGTGCATTTCTGTCTCTATAGATTTTAATCAATACATTAGTCAGATCTCAATTTTGAGAAAATTTTAAGGAAATATTACCCTAGAGAAAATTTTAATTTATGCTGAAAATTTTTAAATGCATCCTATTTTGCATCAAAGCACAAGTGTGAGTAAATTATGTATGACTTCTCCTTGTTTAAAGACTCTTGTAAAAGAATATGTTTGCTTGCATCTCACTAATATGCCAATGTTTAGGTAGCTACGTTTACTCCTGTTTGCCACAGGTAAACTGAATAGAACATCAGACAGCTCATTATAGAGACAAGTATGCTCCATTCCCAAAGTTGGATGACAGAACAAGTCATGGTGAGTATTGTAATTTTAGTGCTACCATACATCTTCAAGCTGTCGGGAGGTAAAATGCTTACTAAGCATTGCATTTGGGCTGTCAGAATGCTTTATGGAATGGTAATTAAATAAAGGCAGCACTGTGGAGTTAAGTCAATATCTGATGAATTCTAGAAATCTCTTCTAGAAAGGTCTTACTTTGAATCTTAAGTTTTAGAAGAAGTACATCTCACATTTATTAACTAATCTTTCATTAAGAGTGCACTTGGATAGGGTGTTCACTGAAAACATTCATTTATTTTTTCTTGTGATAAGGGAATGCCCAATTCACCTAGCAGAAAACTCAGTTGTCAGCATGCTGTCCTTTGAAATGTTAGTTTCCCCTATCTCAACTTGCATGATCAGTCAATATTTTTAAAATATGACTTAGAGTGCCTGGATGGCTCAGTCTGTTGAGGGTCTGATTTTGGCTCAGGCCACAATCTCAGTTTGTGAGTTGGAGCCCCGCATCGGGCTCTGTGCTGACAGCTCAGAGCCTGGAGCCCGTTTCAGATTCTGTGTTTCCCTCTCTCTCTCTGCCCCTCCTCCACTCGCAATCTCTCTCTCTCTCTCTCTCTCTCTCTCTCTCTCTTTCTCTCTTCCTCCCTCCCTCTCTCTCTGTGTGTGTGCGTGTGTGTGTATGTATGTCTCTCAAAAATAAACATTAAACAATTTTTTAAAATACTACAAAAAGCTAAATACAAACACCTAAAATGGAGGAACCATTATCCACTGCTTTCCGAAAGTTTGTGTTATGCTGCTTTGCTTTCATAAAAACCTACATTAGTACGTGTTTTCACTAACTAAAAGAAATCCAAAGACGATTTTTGCTTGGACAATAAAAGGCAAAGAGCGAAAATCACGTTCAGCATTTGTTTGGCACTGAGCCTGCAGTGCTCATCCCAAGCAGCGAGAGTGGAACCACCAAAGTTCCTTCCCCGGAAACTACGCTTCAGCGTCTCAGCATCAAGCCGCCGTAGCTTTGAATTATCTCTGTGCATCTGTGCTTTATCTTGATTTGTTTTGTGCATCTGTTAGCAAGATGTGTGCTAAGGTATCAGAAAAGCCTCAGAGAGGATTCTGGGGGTGGGGGTGGGGGGTCTGAGAATGCTCAAATTTTTTTCCTGTATAAATTAATGGTAATTGCTTCGTCTGATTATGCCATTTCAGCTTAGGAAAGGTTTCATAAGAACATTATACTTTCGGATAAATGGGGAAAACTGTACTAGAAAGAAGTGTATTTATTTAATTCTTGTTATTTTTCACTTTTCCTCTGGACTTTAGTGCCCTAGTTTAAGATTGAATTATACATATACCTCAGTAGGGAATGGATACATTTTTCCTTTATACTTATTTATAAATGTTCATTTTAGTAGTTATACACTATATGATTGGTAAAAGCATGCTATAGACCAGTGCTGGGATCCACAACTATGAAGCAAAAGCCAAAGGCCAAATTCTGCCTGCACCTGTTTTTATAAATAAAATTTTCCAGGAATTCAAGCCATTTGTTTATATATTGTCTATAGCTGCTTTCTTGCTATAATGACAGAGTCGAATAGTTGTGGCAGAGACTATAAAGGCCCAGAAAGTCTAAATTATTAACAATCTGGTCCTCCACAGAAAAAATTTATTGACCCCTGGACTAGTATATGGATTTACAAATTTTTAAAGGAGTACATTTTTTCTGTGTGTTTTGTAATATGCAGTAATGAGAAAATACAAACTGATTTATTATCTCAGATGATTTTTATTTTCTTTCACAGTGAAGAATATTTTGCATTATTGCTTTAAATTTTTGAAAGTCTTAATTTCCTATAGCAGGAGCTCCTGCTTGGATGCAAAGCTGTGTACACTGTCAGGTGGATAGTTAATAAGTTGGTGTCTCTTCAAGGATAAAATATTTTCCAAACCATGCTGTGAGATTGGCATAGAAGGAAAACTGGGAATAGGGTTCAGGTGAGTCAGTGAAATGGCTTCTAACCGCACAGCTATTATATGCCTGAAAACTGCACGAATTGAGGTTAGTCTGCAGGCCTTACCAGCTTGTTCTTGGCGAGGCTCCCAAACTCCTCTAACTATATCATGACTGTGACTTCATTCTCTAAAGCAGACTATTCCCCTGGCTGTCTCAAAGATAGTTCCTGGGCCAATTTTTTTTAACCTGTCACATTTACTTTCTTAAAAAAAAAAAGAAACTTGTTAGGAAATAAAAAGAGTATATATACTGAGTTATTTTTCATTATTTTAATTCTTCATTTCATCGTTCTATAGTTGTGTATATATACACATGCAAAATTAAATAATGCTGGTAGGATTGCGAGGTAACGTACTACTTTCCAAAATGTACATTTTGTACAGAACATCTAGCAGAAGGGTAATAAATAATGATGCAATGGTTAACATTACTAGTTTCAAAAATTAAAAGGGAAATCATCATTCAGAGCCAGTTTGGCATTTTCCTTTATGACATCCTTTTTAAGGCTTTGAATTTCAGGTGTGCATTTCTGTGAATTTGAATGCCACAGAGAAGATGTAGCTTTCACATAATTTTCTTCAGTTCAAAGAATTATAATCGTTGCAGTGGGATACCTTAAGCTTAGGTCACTTAAATCATTTCTGAAGATAGCATGTGCTCTTCAGGACATGCAAGATGAAGAAGGGTCCCGTTGGCCACTGTGTCTGCGTCATCCGTATAGACCTGGTACAGGTCAGTGTGTTTAGGAGTCAGTTATGAAAAGGAATATGAAATGTTGCCACTTAGCAAATGTGCTAAAATGTAAGCATAAAGAAAAATATTTTGAAAGGCTACCCAGTTTAGATTCACAAAATATTTAGATATTTTCTCAATTTAGGATTGAGGAAATAGCTGCATGAGATATAAAAATGAAGATATAACCATTTACATGGAAATATAATTGTCTAAAAAAAGTTCTCCCTTTATTTTGAGTTAAACAAAAAAAGGGGATTGTCAGATCCAATGGATTATAATGCTAATTTACATCAAATCTTGGAAGGAGGTAACCTATTTTATTCTTATTTGCAGTTGTCTCAAAATATAGGATCCTACACTTTTGAATTACAATGGTATATAGTAGAATTTGGAGAATATAGAGCAAAGGTAAAAATTTGTGACATTGGCACAAATATAGCCTGCTGACATTCTGTTGAATGGAACTTTTTTTTTTTTACTAGAAATTTGGTTAGAAAATTTAACTCCAAAATCTCATTGAAAATCTGGGACATTTTGAGATTTATTTTGTCTTAAAGAGTGCAAGCACTTGGTAAAAAAATCAAATAGTACAAAAAGTCATAAGGAAATTCTCTTGATCTCTCATTTGTACATTTTCTGAAGTATTCTTCCATAAATATTCATGCTTATATGAACATATGAGTGAAATAAACAATGAGATCACAACAAGAGCCAAAGTGGAGTGTGGAATCTAGACTTCTGGTCTTCGGACCTCTATTCTGATATCTTTCCCAATTCTTTTTTACTGATGTGTTGAATTTGAGGGATTTGGGGGGGGATGATCAAGGAAATAGATATGACCATGAGGTGGCAGTAGCACACAAGGAGTTTTATTTGGGTAGAGCTTTGGCAGGTTTGCACTGGGGAAAGTCCCTCACAGCAGGAGCCCTTCCAGAGGTAAAGGATGAAGCCTACTACCCAGTAGGGGAAGAGGGCAGAGGGAACTCCTGGGGAAGAGGATTAGAGAGAGTATTATGAATCTAGATAATTTTGCTCAGCAGCATAATGGAGAGTCTTTGGGTCAGAGAGCTCTGAAGGGCAGCAGAAGGTTGGAGTCTTTCATAGTCACAGAGTTGATCTTATCTATGGTTAGCAGATTTTGGGTGCAGTTCTGTGCATTGTGCAAGGTAGGAAGGCAGTAAATGGCTAAAATTGTGCTTATATGGGTTTTATTTATAACAACTGGCTGTGTAAAAATTGGGGCTTTTTGGTGTCCATAGGGTTTGGAGCCAGTTGGTTCCAGGGTGCTATAAGAAGTAAACAACAGAGGTGCCTGAGTGCCTCAGTTGGTTAAGCATTCGGCTTTGGCTCAGGTCATGATCTCACAATTTGTGGGTGCAAGCCCCACGTCGGGCTCTGTGCTGACAGCTTAGAGCCTGGAGCCTGCCTTGGATTCTGTATCTCCCTCTCTCTCTCTCTGACCCTCCCCTGCCCCAGCTGTCTCTTTCTCTCTCTCTCAAAAATAAATAAAAAACATTAAAAAAATTTTTTTTAAAAAGAAGTAAACAACATAGGGCCAATGTACAGGAGCCATCTTTGGCTCGTTGATATAACAGCTAGGCTGTACTAGTTTTGGTTGTGTATGTGTATCTTGTCATTATAACACACTCCCAGTATATATAAAAATATATACACCAGTATAATGTATAATATGTATACACCATCTGCATTTGTTAACCTTATGTTGTCATAATAGCTCCAGGTTTTTTAAAGGAATAAATCATTAGAGTTGAATTCCTCTTTGTGCCCTTCCTAAAACTATTCTCCTTCTCACCTTCTTCAGAAGAGTCTTCTTTGTATGTTCGCTTAAATGCATATACTTACTTTAGATGTATCATTTTGAAATAATTTATAAACTTATTTTGGGATGACTCAAGCCTTATATAAGTCATAACATAATGTACATAGTCTTCTGCCCTCTCCTTACAATTTTTGAGAATTATCCAAAAGGATCCACTTGACAGTTATAGGCCCCTTTGTTTTGTTTTGTTTTTACTGCTAAATAGTATTTCATTGTGTGACTTTATTATCATTTTAAAACAATTTCATATTCATGGACATTCAAGTTGTTTCATTTTTCCCTGTTTGCAAATGATACTGTAGAGAACATTTCTGGATATAGCCTTCTTATGTAAATACTGCTACTTGGCTATTCCATTTTGATACTCTGTTAGTAAGTTGACAGTTTACCAAACACTCTATGTGCATAGGTGTGGGACTTTCTCAAAATTAGACATAATTCCTGTTCTTAATAAACTTATAATCATAGTTTAATCGTGTATATATCTATAAATCAGAATAACTCTAATATATGATAGCTTAATTTCATTTATCATTTTACTAAATTTAAATTTATTTCTAAGACAGAGGTGTTGTCAATGTCATTGCTTGATTATTTCCCTCCAAATTTGGTTTTGGTAATCCTCCAAAGTGCACAGGCAGGTATGAAGGACTGAATTACAGCTTCATCTCTAGGAGAACATTGTGTTAAAGAGCCTTCCTGAATTTCTATCACTGTCACTTGCTCATTTAATGATTTATTAGGTACATCAGAGCAATTATAGAACTGAGATTTTTTAAAGTGTTATTTATTATAGTTCAAGTAATTTATTTTTAAAATTTTTACGTTAATTTTTGAGAGAGAGAGAGATAGAACATAAGTGGGGAAGGGACAGAAAGGGAGACACAGAATCCGAAGCAGGCTCCAGGTTCTGAGCTGTCAGCACAGAGCCCTCTGCGGGGCTCAAACTCATGAACCACAAGATCATGGCCTGAGCTGAAGTCAGAAGCTCAACCAACTGAGCCATGCAGGCGCCCCTTACGTAATTTAAATCACTCTCTAAGTGATGCATTTTGGGAAAAGTCAGAGTGGCAGGCACATGACATGATGAGGATAAAGATCAGTGTAAGCTGATAACGAGATAATATACACAGAGCTTTTGAATTGCATTTCAAATCACTCGTTTTTCCAGCATTTATTGTATGCAACAAATGCGTAAGTCGTTAGCTGAAACAGGTAGTTTGAAAATATTTCAACATTTTTATCTAAACAAATGTCAGAATTTTTTGGAAAATGAAAAATGCTAAATATAATAAAAGTGTATATTTATGCTCTCGGCAGCCAAATGTGCTTTTTAATGGAATTTAAATAAATGGAATTTTTATGACAAAAAAAGCAACAGTAAAAGCAGTGATTATGTTTTTCATAGTTCATTTGCCGTCTTTGCCCTGCAGACCTTGTGTGGAAGAAAATGAGATCCCGAGTGAAGTCTACAATGTCATTGACTCTGAAGAAGGACTCAGAGACCCATTGGTGTTTAATGACCCTTACTGGCCTATGCAATGGGAACTGGTATGATCTTCAGAAATAGATGGTTCTTTGGTAATGTTAAGAAATATTATTTTCGTCATATTTTTAGTGCAATAGACAGACACTTTTATGCACTGCCTGCTTTTATCTATTGGTTTTGCAGAGAGAGACTGGGCAAACTTTTGATGAAATATTTCTGCCAGCTTATTAATGAGTACTAATCCTTTTAATTTGATTACATCCTTAGGGTTTGATTTAGTCTATAAAAGATACCAGTTTAAAAAAAACTAAGACATTTAAATTTGGTGTATGTAAACAGACTCATTACACAGAAATGTTGTTGCCGTTCAGGCTTAAAGTTCTTTCTCTTGCAACCAGAATAGATTCTATATTACATCAATAATAAGAGCACTGCTCTTTGTCTTTATGGATTAAGTAGATGTTAGAACATTGCACAACAAACTTTTGTTAATTTCATAATGCTTTTAGTGTTGGACGTTTTAGACATATTGTCCTATCGTTTCTACACAATTGTGATAATACAAGGATTTGAAATGACAAAAAAATCACACATATTTTATGAATGCAAATAAGTAAAAAAAATTTTTAAGTACATACCACTGAAGATTTTAAAAGGAAATATTTGGAATGGCAGATGACTTGGCGAAAGTATCAGAGAGAAATTGAAGAGCTTCTTATATCCATACTTGGCTCCTCATAGGTCTATAAATTATACGGTGTTGTAGAGGGTCTCATGCTGTAAAATGAGAAGAGGGCTAAATGCATTTCATCACATTCATGGATATAATGAGGTGAAAGATGGGAAACTATTGTGGTAGCTTTTTTTGGTGTGTTGATCATTGGTAGTTACCAAGATGCCTATCTGGAAAATGTAGAAAACCCACATTGGAAAAAGTCCAGTTCACTCCCTGTAGCTTCAATTCATCTTTAAAAATTGAAATGTAATTTTGAAACCTTTAAGACATGTGTATGACTACTTTTGACTTTTCAAACAAAGAACTTAAGCAGAAAAAAAAAATTGGGTTTTGCTCTAATTGCCTGGAGGTAAGATAATCAGTAACAAGTGGGTGAATTAGAGCTGCTTAGGGTCATGAAAGTTAAAGAGAAAAACAATGAAAATTTTTAAAAAGAAGTTAGGGAAAGTAGCTATATAAAGCAGGAGGGCATGAAATAAGGGGAAATGTATTTTTAAATTTTGCTGTTTTTTTTTTTTACTGAAGAAGCAGCAAAAATTAAGGTGAATACTGAAGATTACATATATAACACTTCATAATTAGTTACCTAGCAAGACACACTTTCATTGTACCAGTGGTTAAATGCCAGGCTCCTCTATATTGAGGTCAAGAATTTCAGGAGAACACAATAGGGAGAGGAAATGAAGGCAAGTGATATAGTAAAGAAAAGAAGAATTGAGTAGCAGTCAATAAAGTGATGGAGATTAGAAATGGAGACAAGTCTTAGAAGACTATTAAGCAATAAGCCCTCTTAAAAGCAGAGAATAGAGACTGTGAAAGGCAGAAGGCAGAAGTAAAAACTCGACCATTTTCTAGAGCGTGAACTGATAGACTTTTTCTGCAAGTAACCAGATAGCAAATATGTCAGTCTTTGTGGGCTGTATAAATTTCTCTGGCATAATTTTGTTGTTGTTGTTCCAATCCTTTAAAAATGTAAAAAACTTAGCATAGAGCCATACAAACCAGGCTATAGGCTGAATTTCACTAGCAGACCATAATTTACTTATGCTATAGAGAATGAAAGGAAAAAGGGTTAAAAAATTATTCAGATTTAGCTGTCTCTCAAGCATCCAACTGTTGTGTTCTACTATGCACATATTACACCAGCACAACTCAGCAATGAAAGGTCAAACCAGGTCATGTTAATGTCAGTAGCTTTCTGGAGTATTACTCTGTTCCTATGGCACATTCTAGAGGCATGTCTGCAGGTATGGGAGAGATTCCTTGTAATACCTTATAATATTAAGTCTGGCCATAACATAAAATTGCAAAGAAAGATTTGCATTTTCTGAATGGTTGTTCTGTATAGAACATATTCCTAACAGCAGACCTAAGCTGTGGTCCAGAATCCATCCTCTGTTGAGAATACCAGATTTATTTATTGAAAGGTTGAGTGGCACAGCTGGGTTGTGCTGCCCTAAAAGAGAACGTTGAGAACTTGCGCTGATTACCACCCATCAGATCGTCTCCCTTAGTTACTAGTGTCAGCCTCCTTCCTCCACAACCAAGCGTCCTAAAATGGGAGTCTGTTCTTATCTGCATTTTTGTGCCCATGTACTCCTCAGCCAACAACATAAAGCAATTGACATGGTAAAGTGTTCCATTATGATAACTTGGATAAATGGCCTAGAGGAAACAGCGAAAGCAAAAACGGAGATCACAATTTTTCTTATATTAAGTAGAAAAAATAACATAACCCATTTTAACTGGTACTCAGAGCTCAATAGACATTGATTATAAAGCTTACAGCAATATAATTTTCAAGAAGGTAGGGTTGTCTAATTTTTATCTGCTTTAATTTTTCATTCAGAAGTTAATAAACAAGTTAATATTGTGAAAAAGGGGTATTGCACGCACAGGCTTTATTTCACCTATAAGACAATGGGCAGATGATGTAAAAATTAGTTGGCAACATAAACTTTTATTGGTGAAAAAGGTATCAGGATGCTCGTATACACTTGGGTATCAGTGTCAGTGAGCCAGGGATCCTGTCCTGATCTTTATGTCTGTGTGGACTGCCACATCACAGGCCAGAGGGCCAGGGTGAGGACAATGCCAAGAGAGATTCAGCCTATGAGTTTAAAAAGAAAACGAAATGTTTGATCATTTTAACGTATCTTTTTAGATTAAAAATAGAAAACAAATCTAGAAAATGCTGCTATGATTGGCTATATTAGGAAGAATATAAGCTTTAGGGGTAGGCAAATGTGAATTCTAATCCTAGGTCTAGGCTGTGACTATCATGAATATTTTAATCTTCTGAAAATTTATTTTCTTATCTGTAAGATGGGCCTCACAGTATGTACTTCACCAAATTGTTTTTAGAATTAAATGAGATTATAGACACAAGGAATGTGTCACAGTATTTAGCATGTGGTGGGCATTCAATGAACAACTTGGCAGTTGACCAGATTCCTTTCCTACTTATAATGGGTTAAACTTCCATCACACAGGAAATAGACTATGCCAAATGCTCATTTCTCAACGACGCTAGATGACTAGAGCAGTACTAGGTCAGGTTATTAATAATTCTTTTGCTATAATAAAATATAAATAATGTTTCTCTTAATGGCCTCTGTAGAAGGGCTTACTCCACAAAGAGTGCATAAGCAGATCCATTGAGATGCAGGAAAAAATATGAAAACTCCCCTTTATATTTATTTTTTATCTTTAATTGTTTTAGTTTTCTGAATATATTATAACCTATATATTACTATATTAATGCGTGTTTTCATTTATACATAATTAAATATACATATAATACTAGATATATGCAGAAAATATTTCTTTAATGATAAGACTCATGAACACAATGTCTGAAAGCAACCGATACACTCAACAAATACTCATAAAGTGGATGTCACAATATTTTGCTGAGTGTTATATGAACAGAACTAGGCATTGAATCTGAACATTAGTCAGCTATGGATTTTTACTTTAAAAATCTTTAAATCTAAAAGATATGATAGCATACACTACTAAATATCATTAAACAGAAAGCCATTCTATTAAGAAGACAAAGTTAAAGAAGTTACTTCTAGCTTATGGGAGGTGATATTTGAACTGAGACTAAATGTGGGAACACTATAAACAGAGACATGAGATGGAAAAGTGTGTTTTTTGTCCAGAGAGATTATCTTGAATATTTGAAGTCCAAACTTTATTCTCTGTCAGTAGAACTTTTTAAAAGACTTTTGAGCTGAATATTTGAGTTTCAATACCATTGATTTATTGTTTTATCCATTCATTTATGAAGCACTTGTTTGTCAAATACTATGGTCAGACCTGATGCTGAATATACAAGATACAAATATGAATTACATGCTATTCTTATCCTCAGAAGATTCATAGTTCAGTAAATGTGCTCACTGCATATTATGAATGTAAAACAAAGGTGTGGATAAAAGAAAGACCAATAATGATGACACTCTAAAGAGAATGACCTGTTCTATTCAGGTATGGTGGAAAGGCTTCACTGAGTCAGAGATACATAAACAAACATTTATAATGCAAGCAAGGAAGTCACTGAGCTATGGCCTTTTTCATTTGGCCAGAGTCTAGAGAAACAGCAATGGAGAAGACTGGACAGTTTATTTGGACCCTATTCCAAAGGACCAGATATGCCAAAATAAGGCATTTGTCCTTTGTCCTATAGCTCATGGAGTTAAGAGGCTTATAAGAGGGAAGTGACTCAATAACCTTTGTCTTTTAGAAAGATGACTGAGGTAGCAGGTCAAGTTCAGGATAAAGGGGATTGCAACTGGAGGCAGAAGAGAACAGTTAGGAGAGGTGTATAGTTCAGGAAAATGAAGAAACTTGGCCCTGGGAGGTAAAGCAGGGAGAATAAAGACAAATATGCAAAATCAAGCTATATTTAGGAGGAAAATATTGATGAAAATCTTAGGCAAATCTAGATACAAGAGTTAAGGGAGAAGGACCAGTCCAGAATGGACTGTCACTGGCTTGGTGACATGGTTAGTGATTGCATTAAGTCTACTAGGTCAGCCGTACTCAAATACCAGAGACTGGGTGGCTTAAACACTGGACATTTATTTTCTCACAGTTCTGGTGGCTGGAAGTCCAAAATCAAGTTTCCAGCAGGATCGGCTTCTCCTAAGGCCTCTCTCTTTGGCTTGTAGACAGCTGGTTTCTCACTGTGTCCTCCCCTGGCCTTTCTTCTGTGTGCCTGCATCCCTGAACCAGTCCTACTGGGTAGGTCCCTACCCTTATGACCTTATTTAACCTTAATTACTTCTTTAAAGGTCCTATCTCCAATATGGTCACAATGTGGGATAGGGCTTTAACATATGAATTTGGGGGGAACACATTTCAGTTCAGGGGATAAATTAGGTGATGTGGCTGAGGTAGTCAATTACGTTTTTGACAGAATGACCATGATTTGCCTGTAGAATATTTAAATTGAAAAGGGAAAAAAAAGGGACTAAAATATTTTATAATTATAATGGGATCATTACCCATGTTTTAATAATGAAGCAATTGAGACTCATAGGATTGAAGACAATAGATAGGCACTTTGAAATATGGAAGATAATGAGTTATATCATTGACACTGCATTATAATTACAAATTTATTGGTATAACAAATGTTGCAAACACAACAAATGTACATTTATGTTGCAAATATGTAACTATAACACTTTGCCCACAAGTGCACTCATTATCACCTATATTTTATTGTCTACCTGTTATCTTCAAGCCTTTGAGTCTCAATATAATATGGAATATTTGTGTAACTATAATGTTTTACAGTATGTATGTATATATGCAAATGTATATGTATTTAGAGGTGCATTAGTAAATGTATAGATTGTTACTGATTGAGATTCCCCAGGAACATGTGTTTGGTAGAAAGGAAGGTGTAATGATAATATTTAAAGGTGAAATAGAGTGCATTAATCTGAAAGCATTGTGTAGGTTAAGATGTGGGACAAGAGAAAGAGATGGATGTATGTTTACAGAAATTCAGTAATGAAGCTGAACAGGGGGACTGACATGGTGCATTAAGGGAAGATCATAGAACAGATTTATTTACCCAAGAAATACTTATCAAGTGCATAGTAAAGGCTAGACAATGTGCTGAACCTTGGTGACTCAATAGTAAACAAAAAGATACCAATGTTTTCTTAGAGCTGATAATCATAGCAAGAAATAATATAATTAAATAAATAATTAAAAACCAGGTAGTTGATAGCAAATAATGGAAGCTCTAAACCTAATTTTAGGGGTATAGGAAAAGTTTTTCCAGAGGAAATAGCATTTAAATTAAGAACCAAGGTGACAAAGAAGTTGCCAGGATAGAAGAGGCTGCTTTTGGCAGGGAGGCATAGCAGAAAGAACCAGAATATTGTGTGACATTGAGGGACCAAAAGGCTGCCAATATGGTCAAAGTATAGGCTGCTAAGGGAAGAAGAGTTTTTTTTAATGTGTTTATTTTTGAGAGAGAGAGAGAGAGAGAGAGAGAGAGAGAGAGAGAGAGAGCGAGCGAGCGCGCATGAGTGAGCCGGGGAGGATCAGAGAGAGAGGGAGACACAGAATCTAAAGACAGGCTCCAGGCTCTGAGCTAGCTGTCAGCACAGACCCTGATGCAGGGCTTGAACCCACTGAACCGTGAGATCATGACCTGAGCCGAAGCTGGATGCTCAACTGACTGAGCCACCCAGGCACCCTAAGAGGAGTTTGAAAAGTTGAAGAAGGAATGCCTTGATAGAGATAGGGAAAACCAAGGGAGTGTGCTTGTAGGATAATCTAGCATAAAGGAAAATGCCACTGACTGTGGACGGTGCTCTTCAGAAAACAATAACGTAGTATTACTGCCTGACCTATGAAGCAGCAACAAAGATGTTGTTATTCTTAATGAGAATGATTCCGGGAGACTTGGAAATTGAAGCCACACAGCGATGCACTGATGAGTGAATGGATGTTGGTTAAGTGAAGACACTGAATGTAGTTTGTAAAAGTCTATCTAAACCATTTATTATAGACCCACTGAGAATATTAGTATGGCTTTTGGAGTTAAAGACACTTGGAAATTTGAGATTTGGTAATGACACAGTGTAAAGAATGTGAAGCAGAAGACAATAGAGCTATATCTTAAAGCTAACAGCCCAGCATTTTATTGCAAGGGGGGAGAATCCTTCAGGAATGAAGGTGAAATGAATTTATTTTCAATCAAGCAAAAATGGAAAGACTTCATCATCAGCACATTCTACTATAGGAAATATTGAAGTATGCCTTTTGCTCAAGAAGAAAATAATCCTGGATAAAAATTTATAAAAGTTATCTGAAGCACAGGATGAGACTGGTTTTCTCCCTCATGGATATAAATTTGCCTTTGTCAGGCAGTCACAGAAACTAGCAGTCTGGAATCATTTTAACCCAAGTCCACGTATCAAGATGATTTTAAGTTGGACATCCAAAAATAATAATAAAAGCAAAAAAGAGAGAGAGAGAAAGAAAACAACAACAAAAAAAGAAAGTTGGGAATCCATCACTGAGAGAGCGCCTTGCAGTTCACCCTGACTCTTAACACAAACTGTTCATTTCCTTACACTTTGAGCTAAATTTGGGGGAGCTGCCCCTGTCCCTAGGAGAAAGGTGGCTTTAATTACAAAACTTACCTGTCTAGATTTCAGCTTCTCCTACATTTTGTCCTCTATTCCATTGTTAGATTTTGGATACATTTAAATATTTGAATATCTAGTTTTTCTTATATTTATTCAGTTTTTCCAGTGTCATTAGGAGTGTTAGAAGGGATTATTATTTTTATTATAAATTATTGCCAAGTTAGCTAACATACAGTGTATACAGTGTTCTCTTGGTTTTGAGGCTAGATTTAGAAGGAATTATTTAACCCACCATTACCAGAAATAGATGTTTGAAGTTTGTTCTATATAAATAACCACATTTCAAATTTCTTTAGTACAGTCACATAAAAAAGTAACACTATCACACTAAATTTGTATATTATACTTCTGCCAAAATCACACCAATGTATAGCATGAGCAAACAGCCATTTAATTCAAAGGCAAAGCAAAATTCTGTCTTGTCTAATGGTCAGAATTTCTTTCTATTGGATTTCAATTTCTAAGTAAGTTATTGTTAAGATAATAGGAAAAGAACATATACTGAAGAGAGGATGCACACACATAGTCATGAAACGTTAACATTTTTATAAATTCCATATGGTGAGCTACCACTATAAATGGAAACATTTGTATTGATTTTTTCCTGATTAATAAAGTAAATATTTAGACATAAACAAAGCCAAAGACTAAAATATTTCCTGTAATCTTAACACTCATATATAATCACAATATACATTTTATTACATATTATTTTAGATATTATCTTATGCCTGCATTATATACTATGTCCATATTATATATTATATATACTTAAACATGCTTAAATTTTTCAAATAAAAATTTAAGCATGCCACGAGGATTCTGCCATACTTATGTTTTTTACCTTAATATATCTTGGCAATTTTTTTGTCTTAGTCAATTTAGATCTAACATGTCTCTTTTAACAATTGTTCATATTCCATATTTGAACAATTATTAATGGTCTTTAAGTAGTTTTTACTTCACTATTCTGTAAGCATTGCTCTGATGCAGGGGGATTGGACAGTCTGGTGTAGTGAGTAGACTTTGTGAGGGGTGGTTTCACATAGAGGACAGCCCAGTAGGTGAGATCCATCGATAGACCACTCAAGGATCTAGTGACACAGCCTTTACTCTGAAATTTTGGAAGACTTTATGACTCATGTGAAGTCAGGAGTAGATAGAAAACTGGGGCTCACTGTCCTGCGGACTCTAGCTGGGTTCTCAAAGTCCTTTGATTTGTTTCTCACCAGCACATTCTCTTCTCCAGTTCTTGCTGGTAGTAATTTATGGTTGTCCAAAAACATTTCAAAGTGCAGTAGCCAGTAGGCGGTAAAGAAGGAAATAATATGTTAGAGAAATTCATAGTTTCACCCAGTCTTTTTTTTTTTTTTCTTTCCTCTTGGGTGTATTGAGGTGGTCTGAAGTCAGCTGAGATGTTACAAACCACTCTCTCTCTCTCTCTATTCACCCAACTGCCTTTGTTGAAGAACACCATGGTAAAATGCAAACTTCACTTAGTACACACTGTCCACCAGATATAGTTTAAAAAAAGGCAGTGACCAGCATTTCTGGGAGATGGACTTAATCTAAGAGCTGTCTTTGCTTTATGTACTTCTGTTAAGAACTTGGGATTTCCTGAGTCTGTTAAAGAAACTTAACCACTCAGTATATAGGCTAGGATCTTCTCCTTTGCTAATGTTGACTAACAGGCTAATTAATACCAATAAGTCTTTACTTTAATCTATGTCATTCTCTTTCATAATTTTCAGAAAAAAAATGTTTCTTGACTGTTGATGGTTCTATTTTAGCAATGCTACTTTTTTAAATTTTTGCTTTTCTATTTTTTCTTCATATCACTGAGATTTTATAAGGATTGTGTAGCCTCAAATAATTATTGAAATGAGACATTGTTCTTTTAAGGTTTAATGTTGAGAAAGAAAATAAAAATATCTAATGTCTTTGTAAGGAATAGACTGGCCTGATGAGGCTTTCTTAGTGGAGGCCTCTGACTTCTGTTGATGCCAAAGGAATGCCAGACTACTGGGTTGGTGTAATTGGTGAGATACTAGGCAGAGAGGCAAATTACACAAAGAAAAAGTAGTACATATATTTCAGAGGTTTTTTTAGTTTTGTGTAGAAATGATTTAATAGTTGAATTATCTTATAGATATAATTGTGATGTATAATCTTTGTTATTTTGTTTTTTATTGTTGTAAAATTTTGTTTGTTTGAGAGAGAGAGAGCATGAGCAGAGTACGGGCAAAGGGAGAGAGAAAGAGAGAATTTTAAATAGGCTTAATGCCCAACTCAGAGCCTGACATGGGCTCAATCTCATGACTGAGATCATGACCTGAGCCAAAATCAAGGGTCAGATGCTTAACCAACTGAGCCACCCAGGTACCCCTGCTCTTTTACATATTAAAGATTTACTGATGGATTCAAATGATGCTGGTCTTTATCTGTCATCCAAAATGAAGCAAATAATGTTATAATTAACTTAAGAGTTGACTTTATGAACTAGTTACCTTATAGCCCCTAACCTATGTGTGGATAGAGTTTGAGTTGCCACTGACTGGCAGCCTCTCATGATGGAGAAAAGAGGGGAGATGTGCTGTCAGTCAAATGACTTTGTCCTGTGTGTCCTCTCCAGCCTACTGCTATGTGGTGCTAACTTCTAGTTCTCAGTTTGATGTCACCTTATGGGTTTCTCCACACATGTATTCTAGTTTCTTTATGTGATCTAATTTAACTTCTTCATAGATCTTTGATTCTGTGGACATGTTTATATACAATAATTATTTTCTATGCCCAAACAGATCTTGGAATAACTTATTAAAATTTAAAAAACCTATCTGGGGTCATTAATTAAGTTATTCCCAGGATCAGCAACTTTTGTAGCTCAGTAGAAGCCGTGGTACCCTGCCTAGATCATCTTTCCTGCCACTGGCAGTATTGACCACAGATGTATCACAGTTACCACCCCACTTCCCTAGCCTCCTGTGTCTGTACCTCTTCCACCTTCAGAATTGCCCGTGGCTGAGGGGAGCCATCTAAGCTAGGGAGGCTGTGATACTTTCCCTTGAACTGTTGCCCTTTCAGGGATGGCAGGTAGACTATGTCTGAATGATACAGGGGTACAGAAGTCTAGCTTTCTTGCCTCAAGAGGAAACAAAACTGTGGTGAGATTTATATTCCAGATTTCTTGTAATCTCCATGGATTATGACTACTCTCCTAAGACTACATTATGATCAACTTTTTCTCCTTTATGCTGCATCACTTCCACTCTTATAGGTATTCTTGATGAGCTCTTCCTCAACAAAGCACCTGAAACCCTGGATTGAACTCTGTTTCTAAAGACTGGTGGTCAGTGGAGTTTGTGTGGTTCTGGCACGCAGCCTGCAGCCATAGTGTGATTGCTAAGGCTGTCACTGAGGTCAGCAGGAGTAAGATACAGGCAGAAGGAGGTGCACCGGCTTGTATGATATTTCTGGCATTTGAGAGGTATAAGAGAAATATAAATTATAAAAACTTTGGAATTGAGAAGCTATTTCTGAATGTCATTGATGCTTTGAAGAGATGAAATAACAAGCCCAGGGCAATCAATCATCAATTTAAAGCCAAGTACGATAGACAGCCTCTTGGGCAGCTTTTAAAGAGACCTTCAGATCCTGCAGCTGGAGAACAGAGAGAACTTAAGACTAGGCATAAGACTTAATTATAAAAGTCACAGGCCTCAAAAGAAAGCTTAATTCTTAGTCTAGGAAAGTCTTGTATGCTAAAGCCAATATTTGAAAGGTAAAGAAAGTGACACAGAAATTTGGTGTAGTGTTATCTGAGTATACATACATGTAGACCTTGTACTACTGAATTATCTTGAAACTTAGACTTGATCAAGTAGCCCAATCCCATTCATCAAAAGAACCTTTCCTACCTCTTGGTTGAAGACTGTGCAGAGTCCTTAAATGAGGCAAAGGACTTACAAAATAATCCTCCCCTTCTGAACTTGCTCCCTACTCCCCTCTTGGTCACATAAACAACTAAGATTATATCTCAGCATAACCCAACTAGTAAATTACTGAGTCTGCTAAGGGAGAGGATAGATTATATGCCCACAGAGTTGCAGGAATAACTAACAAGTTCAACAGTAACTAAAGTATTTCTGGGAATGGGTTCTGAAGGTGTTGGATCAGGATGGTGGGGTGGAATAGAAAGCTGAATAAGGGAGATTATGTGAATAGAGGGGCACCCTCCCATGATATAGAAGTTAACACTCTTTAAATGGTTCTAATATACTGCTTGGTAGCTTTTTGGAAGCTTGAATATTCATGGATTACTTTTAAAGTAGTGGAAATGTCAGTCTTCTGTGGCGAGTTGGTGGAAGTGATCAAAGATTCAGAAAAATGGGTGTTATAGGAAGGACTTACTACATACATCATGAAAACCCATCTGCTGATTTTGTTTCTTGACAACGCCTCACTTACAATCCAGTTATGAGGGAGGCACCAGCATCATTCTAAAAGCTCATAGTAACTATACTTTGTAGGCTGAAACTGGTTGTAGGAGAAACACTCTGATAGAATTTGGCTCCATAGATGACTGAGAGAAAGAGGGAGAGAGAGAGAAAGAGACACAGAGACAGAAAGACAGATAATAGAATTATTCTGTAATTTGAGCATATATTCAATCTATTAAAATATACTCTATATTCAATATATAGAATAGTGCTACATATTTAATTATTATCTATCACCTATTTAAATACGATGAGATCAAGGATGAATATGCAGACTGCTGAGATCAGCCATCACAGTGGAAAGTTATGATCCTTTGCCAAATTTCTAGACCTATACAGTTATTAGACTCAGAGTTTGTCAATTTAAGGAGAAGTCAGGTTTCCTACCATAAGGAAGGCACTTTTAACATCATGGGGATTATATATAATAATATTTCTCCAGTCTTTTCCCAAGGGGGACATACAGCCATTTACTTGGATAACTATTTATAGAGGAAATTGATATTTTGAGGTATTTTGAGGTATTTTGGATACACTATCCAAATTGATGCTGATACCCAAAGAACCAAAGCACTATGACAGCCTCCCTGCCAGTAAAAGGGCATATGGGAGCAGTTAATAATGAATTCCTGGCTTAGGGGTCACAGTGGACCCATGGGCTCCACAGATTCACTTACTAGTCAGTCAGTCATTTGGTTTGAGAATGTATAATCATAATAGACAAAGTTAGCAGCTGACAGAACTCTCTTATGGATCCTTGGCCTATTCAATAAGAGCAACTACAGTGAAATTGGAAGCCCCTGAAACTATCCCAGTAACCCCTTCTCAGCCAAGATAATGAGTCAAAAAAACAATTTTCCATCCACAGGGGAATGAAAGAGATTAGTGCTATCCTCAAAGACTTCCAGGTTGTAAGGACTGTGGTACCATTATCTTTTCATTTAATTGAGCAGTCTAACCTATACAAAAACCGGATGTATTCGTGAAATATGACAGTGGATTAACCGCAGACCTAACCAAATGGCAATCCTAATTGAGGCAGATGTGTCAAATATGATATCTTTAGTTGAGCAGATTAACAAAGTTTTGGCTATGTGGTATGTGGCTTTTGAGGTTTGGAATACATTCTCCTCCATATGTACAAAATCAGTGGCAGTTAACTTTTAGTGGGGCAGATAACATTATACAGTTGCAGTCTTTCCTTGGAGCTATGTTAAATCTCTTATTGTCTGAGAATATATTTCAGTGGGGCATGGACCATCTGGACATCCTGAAGAATATTGTATTGGTCCACTATATTGTTGAACGAAAAGTGGAAACAATTATAAACATCACAAATGCTTAGGGACCTTTATTAATGGTATGGTTTGGGGTATAGAGTTTCTAGCCTCAGGCATACAACCACATCTCCTTCAAAGTAACACAGGGTGGGAGAGATAAACTCCACAGAAGCTCACTCAGTGGTACAGTTTTTCTGAAAGGGACTGTCCAGTGGTCTAGGCCATTATAGGACATCCCCTCCAAAGTAAAGGACAAGCTATTGCAACTTGTACCTCCTACTAAGAATTATATTTTTGGTAGACCTCTTCAGGTTTTGGAGGCACAATATTCTGCAGTTGGGAATATTGCTCTGACACATCTATCATATGAATCTAAAAGCTGCTAGTTTTGAAGGAGGCCTAGAGCAAGAAATGATTTTGCAGATGGTCCACCTATAGTTCAAGTAGCCTGCTATTAACCATGTGGCCATGGAGACCACATACCTAATACCTTATGTATGTAGATAAATACCTTACACATATTTCATAAATACCTAGAGCTATTTAATGGTAGAAAACCATGAAGCCTCAGTGGAAGAGTTGCAACATAGGCTACTGAAGTTCTAGAGCAAGGACATGCAATATGTAGCAGAGAACCATTCTACAAATAGATCTTGGCATACTAGTGGTCCCAGGTAGAGGTGAAGCATATGACAATGGGATATCACGTGACCATCCAACCAGAATTTCTCATCATGGGCTGGATAATTTCAAGTCATAAGATTGGGTAGGGTGGGCCCAGCATCAATCCATTATAAAGTATGTGATACATCCAGCATATAGACGCTGAAGCAGATACAGAAGGCTCATGAAACAGGATAGCTAGAGCTTACCATTGCCTATCACTGTTGTACCAGCAACCTCTTTTCAGCTCATACCAATGATTTTATTATGGACACTATGATGAACTTCTCAGCTTCGTCTTCAGGGGAAGACTCAATGCCTCATCTGCCAGGGGTGAAGTTACTCTTTAGTTTCAAATCTTTCAGGGATTGTCTCAGATGCAGAGAGCTCCCTCACCCATGGTAACACCCTTTACTGATGAGTGCAAGTATGAAGTCCTGGTTACTTTGCCCAAATTTAGGCTATCTCTGAAGGGCCATTTTAGCTATCTACCAGAAATATTTATGTAGACATGTCCATAGGGTTGACAATGCTGAATTAGAGCTTGACTTTGCAATTCTACTTTCTTCTTTTCCCTTCCACAGGTGTTGATTCCAAAGGGACTTAATAAATATTCTGTATTCTAAACTCCATAACTAAGTCTGCTCCTAAGGGTATACAATCCACAATAGGCCTCATAGGATTTTTCTGTGATCAGGTAGCAGAGGGGAATAGAAAACTGAGCTTGGTTCACAGATGAGCTGGCATGTCAGTACAACCATAAAATGAATAGTAGATGATACTCAAGTGTGGCTTTGAAAGACAGCGATGAAAGAAGTGATACCTACCAGCTGGCAGGACTTTGGACAGAGCTCCTGGTTATTGTATAGACATATAGTCTGAGGTAAAAATATTAATGGATTCATAGATAGTGATAAATAATTTATATAGTTAGTCAAGGAATCTGGAAAGAGCAATATTGTGAGCTCAAGTTTAAAGATTTCTGGGAAGAGATATGTATAGATGTTTTCATGGGAGTGGGAAGGAAGCATGAACCTCTTTGGACTGCACGCTAGCATAGACCCTTTATAGAAGAAGCACTAAACATCCAAATGGGTAGAATGGCTTGTGCCAGTTGTTTTCAATCAGCCTCTCTCCTTGACCATGACAACCATGGTAGGCATGTGAATGGAGGGGCCATAGTGCAGAAATGGAATCTTTGTGCCCGAGAATATGTGCTCTATCCTACCAAGACCTATCTACTGAATCACTTTTCCTGAATGCCAGGATCTATCAGCAATGGAGAGTAATGATGAGTATCCTATATGACTCCTGAAAGGGACCGAGAAGCCACTTAGTGCCAATTTGATTTAATGGGACTCTTGTTATACTGAAAAGAGCAGAATTTATCCTGATCATGATTGACACCTAGGGGTTCAACTTTCTTGTCTACAAGACTTTGACCAACATCATATTCTAAAAACTCATGGAGTATTTGATTCACTGGCATGAAATCCTGTATAACTACATCTCAGACCAAGAGATACATTTTTTTTGTAAAAAAGGTAGGGAAATGGGCATATTACCATGGAACCATTAGTCTCATCACCTGTTGTATTCCCCAGAGACTGTTGTCCTGTTACAACAGTTGGATGACCTTAAAGATGCAGGTGAGGTACCAATTTGGAAATGACACCTTGCAAGGATTGGACACTAGTTTTTAGAATGTGGTATACTCTTAAACCAACATCTCTTACTTACTGCTAGTCAGAAACAGCTAGAATTCATGTTGTTATGGATTGAATTGTGCCTCCACCCCCTGCCTCACACACACACACACACACACACACACACACACACACACACACACACAATTCAAATATTGAAGCCCTAACTGCTTATGTGACTTTTTGGAGGTGGAAACTTTAAAGAAATAATTAAGGTTAAATGAGGTCATAAGGGTAAGGACCTAATCCAATAGGACTGCTGTCCTTCTGAGAAGAGGAAGAGGTTCCAGGAATGCATGCAAATAGAGAAAAAGCCATGTAAGGAAACAGTGAGAAGATGGGCATCTGCAAGCCTAAGAGGGAGGACTCAGGAGAGATCAACCCTGCTGGCACCTTGATCTTGTACTTTTAGCCTCCAGAAGTGGGTGGTTGTCTGTCTGGTTGTTTGGGAAGCTAGTACCTGCAGACTAGCAAACACAAAGCAAAAGTAATGGCTGTTATCTTCTTTGGGAGTCAGGACTGCCAAGAGCAGAAAAGAACATATTTGGCACTCAGACGATCCACTGGGTGGATGAGGGAAGGTGTCTCTGTGTCATGGTCATTTGTAACTGTGAATGGACAAGTACAGCATCCATGGCCTTCCTACTAAGACCACTGTGAAAAGGCTCACTCCTCAGGGATTAGGCTCTGTGTTACTCCACTAGGTAAGCTACCAAGATCAGCAGAAGTGCTAGGAGAGACAGAGAGGAATATAGAATGGGCGGTAAAGGACAGAGATGAGTATCAGTTTTTGCTGTAAGACCAACTGCTGAAGGTAGTAAATCTCAAGAGTTGTGACCAGAGAATCCTGGAGAATCTGACTGGATGGATTAATCTGTTGTAGGAAACAAATGCATTCAAGTGGATACCACAGATGCTCAGCTCAAATCCCCTTTACTGGCCTCCTTTATTTTCCCTCATCTGCTGGGACTAATGGCTACTCACAGCTCACAGCTGCCCCGTTCTCTGGAAATTTGCCTTCAGCTGAGGTTGTCACTTCACCCAGGAGGTTATGCACCTCCTGTTACTGAGTGGTGAGCACAGATAATAACCACATAAATAGGGGGTACAAAATACTGGCCTCTTGCCTAAAAGATGAATATCTTTGTAGTACAATTTATCCATCAGATTCTTATCCCACCCATGTTGGACATCAGTCCTAAACATTACCTGAGACCACCTTTGCTAAGTTTTTCCATCGCCTGTTTTTCTGGCTCCTATAGTCACTGGCTTCAAAGATTACATCCATAGTAATCTTGTGTATTCAATTTTCTCTCTTAGCCTCTGTTTCTAGGAATGGGACCTAAGCAATTAGTAATAAAATAAATTCAAGGGGGCATGTCAATAATCTCATCTTGGTAAAGCAGCTTCTCTGAACCCAGCACTCTGCTATTATTGCTGTGTGGATGTACAAAGACATGAGGCATAGCCTTTGCTTTCATTGAACTCACCATGTGGTTTGGCAGTAAAAGCATAGATATGTGCACAACTTAAACTTGGAATTTGATGCTTGACGGTACCAAATTGAAAGAAGGTAAAATGGATGCTCAGAGAAAAGGAGTGCCTTTCTCAGAGAGCTACATACTCAGAAGTGACTCTCAAAAATGCTCATTATTTAAGAGAATCTTCACTAGCATAATTTGAGAATTTGTGAAAGATTGACAATATATATTAAAGTGGATAAAGTCAGTGAAATGTTAACTTACTGCATTAATAATAGTTGATTTAAAGCATATACATGTCCATTGTATATCATTGTCTGAATATCATTGTCTGAATCAGTGCTCTCATGCTGTAAGGTGCTAGTTCACAAATGAGCTAAGCTCCGAGCATAGCGCCCAGACGCTGCTGGACGCTGAGAAGACAGAGCCAGTGCTCCTTTTCCTCCGGGAACAGAGAGCAACCCTAGGGGGCAATGCAAGCTTGGCGGCAGCATCTCAGCTCCCCGGCTGCACCAGCCACGGCTGTCCTTTCAAGGTACTGCTGGTTCATTATTCTTGTTCAAAATGGACTGAATCTTTACAGTTTCACAATGTCTTAAAGCACATAATTACTTTAGTTTGGGGGCGAGCCAGCCATATGTGGGAATGGAAGGATTGAGTGTAAGAAAAAAATTTTTATAAAGATACAAAGAGTAGATAGGGGTAGAGTTTGAATTTAAAGGGGACACAGAAGTAGGACAGAAGTTTGTAGTTAGTCCAGTCAGAATGCAGTCTGTTTCACTAATTTTTGTCTGTCAAACTCCTATTTTCTGAAAAGATAAGTCTATGGAAAAGCACACTGATTCTTATTTAACTTTTGTTATATTTCTTAGTGAATTAGGTGTCTGAATATTGTGAATGAAGAGATAATTGTTGAACAAATATAATAGTTGTCACAAATCATTTTAAGGGCCTATACATTTAATATATTTCTGTGACCTTAGTTTACATTTCTAGTGCACCAACATATGAATATGGATACATATTGATAAGTATGATTTTCCTGCCCATCATTATAAAAATACCTTTCCTAGTTGAACTGTTAATGAAATGATGAGAAAATCTGAGGTGAACATTAGCGGTCTATTTTCATTTTGTTTCATCAAAAATAATCTATTTTACAATTACTATTTACTTGCAATAACCTGCAGCAAAAAATGATTTAATGTTCAATATGTGCATTAAAATGCACTTGCTTTTTTTAATATGTAAAAGCTGATGGAAATTTCATTTAAGCACAATTCCTGTATCACAGATTTTAAGCAAAATGAAAAGAAGTTAGGGTACCATTTAAACATGGCTATAAAAATAATTTCTTTCAGTGGCTGGAGGGAAGGAAGGATTGGTCAAAGTAATTTTTATCTTTGATGGGATTCCCCACTAGCCTGCTTTCTTACTTGGCTTAATGCATGCCACAGTAATCATGCTATTTCTTCCTAGCATTTTTCTAGCTCACAGTAATAAGAATAATTGCATGGTGTTTATATTCTAAAGTGCCTTTTCTCACTAAGCTCTGAAGTCCTCTCTGAGTATTAATTCTCACAAGATTTCGATGTGACACAGGACTGTGTATTACTATCTTGTTTTCCCCCTTGTGACAAGGATAGTAAGACACATATGCAGTAAATGATACGTAAGACAGAGTCAGGAAACAACTGTCCAGTTCAAAAGCCAGGCCAAACTTTCTAGGAATTATTACCACACTTGATGATTGAATCCTGGCAATTAGTAGCTATTTTTTAGTCCTAGTTTTCACTCCTAGAACATTAACATTGATAGGAAGGAAAAATTTAATAACCGGGAATAAGTTAATTCTATTGCATCCTAGATAATATAGGGATCGTAATAAGCAAGTTATAAACAACTGTGGTTATAACAAGGTTATTGACAATAATTTACAGTGTAAATGTTTAATGACATAGATGTAAAACTCATAATTAAAAACAAAAACATTTTAAATAATAGTTAACATAGGGGCTACTCAGAAAAAAGAGAACTGGGTATATAATCTGAGTATAGTATCAAAACTGTGTAAAGTGTAAGTGTATTCTTCACTTTTGTTTATGTTTAAAAGTTTTTATAATAAAAATGTTTTAAATGTAAAAAAATCATATTCATATATATTAGATAAGAGATTATTACTAATCTGTTGTAAGAAAATGTGTCTCACCTTTCTGGAACTGAACTATCTGGGAAACTCACCTATTGAGAACATAGTCAAGAAATAAAACATACCGCACAATAAGAGGGGTCCTTCAGACATCAGTATGAGTATTATTTGAAGCATTCAAATAAAAGATGCTATTTAACTAGGTTAAGAAAATTAATAGTTGAGCATTGACAGACTTAGGGTCAATTACTTGTGCTAGAATTCACTAGTTTGGTAATTTATTTCAATTCTATTAGTCTCCATCTCCTCATATATAAAATGGATATGATAATATCTACCTTAAAGGATTTTAATGAAGTCTGCATGTAATTAAAATTTTGCTTGGTACTGGTGTTATATAAATGATCACTAATAATTTTAAGCTTGATTATCTCATTTTTGAGACCTCATAAAATGAATGTCGGAAATGGTTAGATGATAGGGTGTCTAAGTGGCTCAGTCAGTTAACTGTCAGACTCTTGATCTTGGCTCAGGTCAAGATCTCCTGGTTCCTGACATTGAGCCCCTGTGTTGGGCTCTGAGCTGACAGGGCAGAGCCTGCTTGGGATTCTCGCTTTCTCCCTTTCTCTGACCCTCCCCTGCTTATGTGCTTTCTTTTTTTTTTTTCTTTCTTTCTTTCCTTCTTTCTTCCTTCTTCCTTTCTTTTACTCTTTCTTTCAGGAAATATGAACTCATAATTTTATAATTTAGGTAACAATGTAGTCTACTCACTTAAGAATTCAACTCCATTAAGACTGTAAATAGATATTAACAATTTGTATTTGTGTTTATTTATAATACAGACATAGGCTCTCAAGGATTTATAGAGCTTTATGTCATAAACCAGATTTTGTAACTGGCCTCTTTGTTAGGTAAGCAGACCCAAAGACAGTAAAGTCTTTAAAAATGGCTGAAACCCCACTAAAAACTCTATGTGACCCATAAAGCATGTCTGCATCAGCTAAAGCTGTCCTTTCAAGGTGTTGCTGTTTTATTATTCTTGTTTAAAACTTAGGGTCAATAATAAAACAATGATAAAACACTGTCCATGGAAATCCTACATCTAGTGATATTCATTTTGATCTACTGATGTTTACATGGTAAACTTCTGCTACCTGTGATTTCTCTTTATGTAACATCCTAGTTCTCCCCTTCTATCACATAATTCAGAGCACGATTCCATCGAATGTTGCTGTTAGTTCACTGGCAAGTCAAACATTTTAATGACTACATGAAGGCTGTCTGTCTCTCTCAAAATAAATTTATAAACAAAAAAACATTTTTAAAAAAGAGATGGCTACATGATTTTCACTGAAGAATGGCACGCTTTCAGAACATCTAGTAGAATAAAACAATATTTTTAAAAAAGGGAGGGCGCCTGAGTGGCTCAGTCGATTAAGCGTCTGACCAGCTAGGTCATGATCTCAGGTCAGGGTCTGTGCTGACAGCTCAGAGCCTGGAGCCTGCTTCAGATTCTGTGTCTCCCTCTCTCTATGCCCCTCCTCTATTCATGCTCTGTTTCTCTCTGTCTCAATAATAAATAAAACATAAAAAATTTTTAAAAAAGAACACCTAGTAAGGAAACATGGTCAGAAATAAATCCATAAGAGGAAATAATCTGCTTTATAAAGGCATAATTCATAATCTTTTTTAGTAGAGGGACCAAAGCCCTACATGCCTTGATAAAGCTTGTATATACCTTTGTACTACAACACAGGACAATATGGGATATAGTGAACATAGAGAATTACTAAGAAAAGTTAACACAGAAACCTAATATCTTAGAGTCTTAACAGAACCAAAGTTTGTTCCCCACTCATATCACATTCCACTGTAAGTCAGAGTTCTTCCTGGGAAGCTCTTTACCCAAACTGCTTTCTCTTGGGTTTCTCACACTGTGGGGTCTCTTTGGAATTTTGAGCTGGATTTACTTCATTTCTTCAATCAATAGGTAAAAGAAAAGAGGTCCCATGGAGGATTCCATGAGATAAGTTAGGGGTCTTGCCTGGTGCAATGAATCTTTTCTACCCACATTCCATTGGCCATGTCCCCAGACAGCTACAAGGTATATCTTCCTGTGTATCCACAGTGTGGAGACCATAAACCATTGTCTCTGCTACAATAGACAATGAAAGAAGTGTGTCACCAGTTCTAGGAAATTTTATACAAAAAGTAGGGTGGGAACCCCTGCATTGCTGAGTTGGTTAAGTATCTGACTTTAGCTCAGGTCATGATCCTGCAGTTCACGAGTTCAAGCCCTGTGTCAGGCTCTGTGCTGACAGCTCATATCCTGGAGCCTGCTTCAGATTCTGTGTCTCCCTCTCTCTCTGTCCCTCCCCAAGTCACACTTGCATGCTCTCTCTCTCTCTCTCAAAAATAAATAAATATTAAACATGTTTTAAAAAAAAAGAGCAGGGACGGCCCAGTGGCGCAGTGGATAACGTGTTGGACTACAGATCAGAAAAAAAAATAGGGTGAATTGTGTATCTGTATGTAACCTCTGGTGGACTCTAAGCTCTCTGAGACCGGTTACATGACTTGATCAGTTATCTAACTTACAGCTAATAGTCAGTAAATAGTGTCTAGTTAATAGTAGTTTTGTTACATAAATTAGTTCAGAAAGGCTAGTTTTGTAAATATTCTGTATAATTTTATATTTATAGCATTGAAGTTCATAAATAGGATTGTTAAGTATTAAAGAGAAAGTAAGTTGTAGCAAACAATTCAGTGTAGTCTTGAATACCTTTACACATTAATTGAATAATAGAATCAATACAGTTTGCTGTATTAGAAACTATTTGAACACTTTACTGAGCCACAAAAATTATGGACTTATGCCTTGGGCTTACGTTTTCTTAAAGCTAATAGAAATAAATACAAATTATATATAAGTTCTCAAAAAGGAATCTAAGAATATTTGTATGAAAAATTAGTCTATTGCTTGCCTCTAAAAATTATTGGAAAGAGATTTTATTTTTGTGTGTATTCCTTTCCCTTCTAAATCTGGAATTTTGGGATTAAAAGAGAAGAAGCTCCACCCTCTTGATCTTCCAGGGATCAAAAGAGAAATGAGGGAATTTGATTCATTTACAAAAAAAGTAAATATTTTAAAATTTGCCGTCACATGGAGTGCAGGAAAACAGGAGTATTAAAGAGAATAGGTGTACTAGCTTGGTGACCAGGTAGCAAAGTCCCCCGAGACATAGTGCCAGACACTCAGCAGAAGTTCATTACTTGACAGTGAGACTTTGGATGACCCCACAAGGATGGAGTACTGTTCATGCCAAAGCCATTTATAGGTCTCAGGCTTGGGGATGGATCAGACCACTGATAAGAGTTATAGACACTGACATAATTATGAAAAAAGATATTAGAGTGAAAGAAATGAGTAAATGTTTTTGTAACTAACAGTGACAACAATAAAACAATAATAAAACCATTAAAATGTAAGAGTTACACTGGAATGTACTGTAGATGTTGTTCTAGATAGTTTCTCCATCTTTATCATTGATTCTGGTGAATCTTATTTCATATCAATACTCTTATCACCTGATTACAACACAGGTGTAAAAAAAGAAAGAAAGAAAATTGATGTTTAAAAATTATTGCTGAAAATAGTTATATCCATTTATTTGAAATAAATGGTCCCTGAACCTTAGTGAAATTTGGAAACTGCTAGATGGGTATGGAGAAAATAGAGATTTTTAAAGACATAGACTAGAAATGGGTGATTTTTGAGAAGGGTTTAGATTCAGTACCATTTCCTTAAAAATCCAAAACCACATCTGTCAGAATCCTGGCATAAAGCATCTGAGAAAGTTGCTGCCAAAAGATTTTCACCCATCTCAAAACAAACAAAAAAAGAAAACAATAGTATTTGTGATAGAGATTGTGTTGGTTATGTGAGATTGGTTATATATTGTTGGTAGCGATGGAGATCAGTGAAAATTCTAAAATCTATGAAACAAAATACATTGTTGACTTTGTTTTATTTCAAATTGAAACTATTGGTCTTGCTTAATGGCAGTTGGCTTTTTTAAAGTAACTAAATTGATGACCAAAAGTGAAAGTCTGTTTTTAAGTTCTTTTCACATCTTTCACCACCTAAAACCTATCTGTGCCTAATGAACTTTAAAATGCATGCTTTTAATATCCTCTCCATAGTTATCATTTACAGATTTTAAGTCCAGAAAGGAAATCTGGGAAATAATTTCTAAATAGTGCTCACCCTGCACACAAGTGTGCACATGCACACACACACACACACACACACACACACACACTTTAAATGTGCATCAGGAAACTGTCAACAGTTTAACAATTGTTAAGACTAAGTTCTTTAATATCAAAGTTAAATCATTTAAAAAATTTATTGCAATGAACCAATATCTTAAAGTTGTCCTTTAGCCAGCTGACACAATTTAAAATGCCTTCATTTTCAGCCTATGTGGAGTTAAGTGTAAACCTTTGTATTGCTTTCTGCTTTCTTTCATGAATAGAATTTAGTTGTACAAAGGTAATGGTGCAAATTTACAGTATCCATAAAAGCACCGCTATTGTATTGCTTTGCCTAATGCATTAGGAAGAGAAGATCACTTGGCAGACACCACATATCTATAGATGAACAAAATGCACTAAAATCAAAATTGCATTACTTTTGTCAATAATTTGTGTTATAATTTTTATGGCAAATATTAATGGAAAGGATCCCTTAAATAAAAACAAGTCTGACGTTTTCCTTTTGTTATTGCTACCCTGATTGTATTTACATCCAGTCATTTATTGCCCATTAAAGAAGTAATGCTATGTTAATGTAAGGGGGAAAAAATCAATGCTACTGAGATCAGTAGCTGTGGGGAAACAGTGCAGCAGCTGGTTTGCAAACAGCGAGCCCATATAGATCAATGAAATTACAAGCTAAATCTGCTGATGCTCACAAACTGCTCCAGTGGTGTGCTGTCTAACCTTTTTCAAGTTCAAGAGCTCTAGAAAGCCAGTGATAACTAAATGTAAAGCAGGGCAAAGGCAGCCAGGGGACGGTGACAATGCACCTAGAGTATTTTCCTCTGATATGTGATGTTCTGCTTTTGCCGCTACCAGGATAACTTCCTATATTTAACCTATAGAAAAGGCCGTTGATTTGTAAGTGAGCCACACAGAGATTCTTCACACTCCAGGAAAATACCTTAGAAAGGATTCCTTGATTCTGGAACATCAGAAACCTGCATGATACTTCATAAACCTACTGTTAAGCTAAATTCCAGAAAATATTAATCAGTAAGCTAATGTTGGGATTCTAGAACATATGGTGTTGGGTTTAGTGACTTACTATAGTCTCTAAAATTTTCTTTATTATAAAGATTTTATTATACACATTGAGGCTCAGCTTCTTGATTATAAATCACTGATCAGACACATATACATTTAATATTTGAAAAAGACAAGTTTTCTAACCCCATAAAGTAATTTTTAATGTCAATTTAAATGGCATTAGTGTTTTTTTTCTCCAAGCTTTTGATTTTCAATATTTCTTTTAGCTAAGCCTTCCATGGGTACTTAACTATATTTTAACTGCATTTCCTAAGATACACAAAAACTTTACCATAAGGAGTGTTAATCACATAAGAAGGAAGGAAGTTAGAATACAAAAGGGAATCATCACACTTGTTGATGAATTTAAAAAGTAGGCTAATTCTGTTTAAAACTGTAAGAAATCTTTGTCACTGGCACATGTAACATCATTTTGCTATCACCTGGAAGGGATAAGTGACTTTTCCCAAAACACACACCTATTAAAAACTGTTTGAAATGAAATACAGGCATTTCTAGGCCAACGACAGTGCTGCTCCCACCACATAAATGCTACAATTAACATTGATTTGGTTAGAAAAAAGGAAAATAATGTAGAAGGCAAAAGAAAATAGAATGATGATTTTACATTGGATGCTTTTATAAAGAGAAAAATATAGGAACACTAAAGTCATATGGAATAAAATTAATCACAAAATACTGTTCCTACTAAATTCTTCTTAACTAAGTTGTTGACAAGAAGAAGAAAAATATGTTTCTTCTTCTTCTCTCCCTCCCTCCTTAAATCAATCAAAGAAAATGCAAAACAAAAACAGTGGTTACAGGACAAACCAAACTCTACCCTGTCAGCAGAACTGACCACACTTCATCTGTTCCTCAAATAGGCACTGAATAAAATGTCCTGAGAAACGTAAGAGGTGCTTTCTTTAAACCCTAGTTCAGTAATTATATTGATTTGAATCCATTCTGTCGTCTTAATCCTTCAAGATAGTGACACGAGTGTGACATGATGTTTATAGGACTGGTTCACTATAAGTAGCAGAAATCTCAGCCAAACACCATCAACTGGCAACTCTCATAGTTCAGCCCCGTATTTAAATTTACCTTGATATTTATATTCAAAATCAGTTGTTGTTGCTTTTTGTATAGTTTGTTAAAAATTAACAAAATTTTTAGGGTATGGCATAAACATGGATTATTTTCTTCTCCATGTAAAGAATACTCATACTTGAGATAAATTGTATTTTGGAAGATATACATTTAAAAAATGTCAACATTAATCAGAGGGTTGATACTATCTTCTAGATAATTCTAAAATAAACTAAACATTAGCAATACCTAGATACTCTCTGCTAGATAGTTCTAGAATAAGCTAAACATGAACAATATGTATATATTTTTTTTACTAATGTTTCAGGTAGTTTACACCCTGTTGAAAACACCAAGTGGTTTCATTTTTAATTTTATTTGAAAATATCTTATTCTTATATTTTTAATTTTTCAAACTATGGTCATTTCTTCATTTTGCCATCCTCACAAATGCTGTGAGGTAGGGAGATTGTATATTGTCATTACTTATACCTCCAGTTCAGGGAGGCTCACTGACCCAATCCATGATGAGAACTCAGCTCCTGATGATTTAAGTTAGGGTATAAGAGGTAAAGAGGGAAGAATAAGAAGAAAACCTTGCTCAACATATTTCATGATTATACTGATTATGAAGTGGGAGGGCAGTCAGTTATTTTTGGGTAAGGGGGACAATCATATTTCCAAAATAATTTTCTAGGACTTTTTAAGGAGCAATGTGTTAATGCTGGCAGAACATCACAGAATTGTGGTAAAGCCTGCACAAAGACGACAAGAAATGAATATATAACCACATTTTACTATAGCTGTGGAGGATGGTTGATAGAGCAGCATGGAAGTATCATGGGCGGCATCACAAGGGAGGTATTTCCAGGTAGTTCTCCACCTGGAGATTATCCTGTTTCCGTCTAAAAGCCGGAGTAATCTATATGCCTCTTATCTCTGCTCACCATCAGCAAAGGGAAGAGATGTGCAGGGCAAGTAGACAGAGGCCAAACAGAAAACAGTGGCTATAGCTGGCATTACGCAAAAATACGCTGAAGAGAATGACGCCTCTGTAATTTTCAGCACTGTATTCACCTTGATCTTTCCCGCCTGCCCTTTCATTGCCACTGATACACCTTGTTTCATCATGTGGGAGGTGGTAGGTTCAATTTTAGGTACCAAATGAGATGCGTAAAGAAATCACAACCTAATCTCATATTAAGTAGTGATCCCATGACCTTTGATTGCAGCTCCTGTTTATGGGCCTTGTTCTTACTGTGAGGACCTAGAAGGGTCTTTGGTTTAGGGATAGCCTTCTCTACCCCACTCTTGATTTCTTGTGTACATCTGTGATTATGGAAGCATCTACAGTTCCTGGAGCCCATCCCTCCACTACTTCAGTTGATTCAGACTCGCAGAACTGATACAGCTGATCTGACTCTTGGTCTCTCTACTAAAAAGGTGAATCAGACATATTTAGCAGCTACATAAGAATGACAAGAAGTAAGAACAAAAAGTTTTAATTCACTAAAATTTAGATGGAGCTTTAAGCAGTTGCAAAGAAGAACATTTCTGAAATTTATGAAATTAATGATTTTGCAATCATTATTGTGAAATTAATATTTGACTATGCAAAAGAAGCTATTCATTGGGACCACACACAACAAGGAATACAGCAAAAGATATGCAAAAACAAAGCAGAACTAGGCTCTCTAGTCTGATATGGCATTTCCCTTGATCTATGAGGTCCATGGCATGAGCAGCTGGATCTCTGTATAAAAACAGTGACCCTCTGATTATTCTTTGAAGGTTAGGTACCAAACTGATTGTGTTCACCCACATCTCATTTGGCAGACAGACCTGACCACTATTGTCCTTTTTCATTCTCCCATCACCGAGGGGCTCTTCTCATCCCTGTGATCCCTCTGACACCCTTAAGAAATTCTGGTTTCCTACTCTGCCTTTGCTACTGTGGATAAAGTATTGCCTGTACTCTGAGGATTCCTCCTCTGAGTGGTTCACCTGCTGGAAAAGATCTAAGCAAAACAACAGAATAATATAAACTAAATAAAACAGAGGCAGAGACTTTATTTTAATACATTAATGCTTGGTGGTTATATAAATTCCTTTTTCATGAGGATTGGTTAATATTAGACATATAATTTATAATTATAATTGGTGTGCTTGCTTAAGTTGACTCTGTAAAATATATGTAATTTATTTCATAGTGTCACATTTTACTTATTCTCAACAATTCATTTGTTGATATTATGCAGTTTGAATTAATAAAATATATTAAAACTGGCTTAAAAATAGGAATATCTGAACTGGGCAGATATAGTTACATAATTGTAATTGCACTTCTGATGTTGATCAGAATAGGACAAGATATTATTTTCTTTCTCAGTAAGTTGCCTTAGTAAGGCCTCACCTTGTCTGATTGTGCCATTCTTCCCAGTTTTAAAATACAAATAGTCAAGATATATTTATTTCTTTCAATACTTTCCACATTGCAAGACTCGTTTGTTGAATGAGTAAATTGGGTGATGGAATGCATATGTAGCTCTAACCAGTGCATATGAGATGGTGCGAACACAAATAAATGTTGGTTAAAAATGGATTTTGATGTCATATTTATAGACTTAGTTTTTTAAATTATATCAACTTTATATATAGTAACCTGCATTCAGTTCATTTAATTTTGACAGTTGTTTATACCCATGAAATCATTTCCACAATTATATACCGAACATTTCTGTTATCTTCAACAGGTTCCTTGTGTCCTACTGTCCCATTAAAGACCATTTCTCCTACCCACAACTCCAGTCAAGCATTGATCTGGTTTCTTTTCCTCTCTCTTATCACTATAGATTAGTTAGCACTTTTGAAAATTTCACATAAACTCACAGAATATATAGACTCATAGAATATATACCCTTTCCCTCCTTTTACCGACAATAATGATTTGGAGTTGATTCATGCTGGATGTGTATCAATAGTCTCTTTATTGTTCAGGAGCCATAGGATGAAAATTTCACATTTTGTATAACCATTCAGCTATTGATTGGTAGTTGGATTATTTCCAGTTTTTTTTTCATATTGTAAATAAAGATGCTATGGATATTTGTGCAGAAGACTTTGTCTGGACATATGTTTAATTCTTTGTGAAAAATACCTAGTAGTGAAATGGCTGGTTTTAATTTGCCTCTAATGACTAATGATGATGAGCATGTTTTCTTGGACTTATTAATCATATATTTTTACTTGTGAAGTATTATTAAATATTTTGCCCATTTTATTGGGTTGTAATTTTATTGAGTTCAAAAGCTTCTTTTTATAATATGAATACAAGTTCTTTGCCAAATATATATGCATTTAAAATTTTTCTCTTAATGTTTTTTATTTAATTTTTTAAACGTTTATTTATCTTTGAGAGAAAGAGACACAGAGCGTGAGCTGGGGACAGTCAGAGAGAGAGGGAGACACAAAATCAGAAGCAGGATCCAGGCTCTGAGCAAATGGTCAGCACAGAGCCTGACCCAGCGCTCAAACCCACGAAATGTGACATCATGACCTGAGCAGAAGTCGGCCGCTTAACTGACTGAGCCAACCAGATGCCCCTCTTATTTGATGCTTTAAAAATTTTTTTTGTAAAAGTAGTTTTCAAGATCAAAGCTTTTGAATTTTGATAAAGTATATTTAAATTTTGCTTTTATGGGTTATGTTTTCTGTATCCTAGCTAAGAAATCCTTGCCTAACTTTATATCACATATATAATTTTTAATTTACTGAAGTATAATTAGTGTACATTATACTAGTCTCAGATGTATAACATACTGATTTGACAATTCTTTATATCACATTATTTTTAATGTTTTCTCCTAGAAGTTTATAATTGTTAAAAAATATTCAGGTCTATGATCTATTCAGAAATAGTATGACTTTTTTATGGTGAGGGGTAAAGCCAGTGTTCACATTTTTTCCGTATACATATCTCATGATATCTGAACCATTTATTGAAAGGACATTCCCTTTTCCACTGCATTTTCTTGGCACCTTTATTGAAATTCCTTTTAATATTTTCAACAACATATAAATCTACTTTTGGACTCTCTATTCCAGTGGTTTTCTTTTCTTTTCCTTTCTTTTCTGTTTTTTTCTTGTCTTGGAGCCTGATACACTATTAAAAATTATACAAGACCACAAACAGCTTTTTTTGTTTCTTTATGTGGATTATATCTAGCAATATTAGCTGTATTAAGACCTGAAACTAAGAAGTTTAAAAATATATTTTTTAATTTACATAAAATCAACAAAGAACAATATATTTCATAAAAATATCCATATATTCCAAAATAGAAAATGAGAAAAAGCATTGTTTTACATTTTAAAATATCATTAATTTCTTTAAGAAGAAATATCTTTAATGTCTTTAAGAAGTTTGTATTT
This sequence comes from Suricata suricatta, assembly GCF_006229205.1. Taxonomy (NCBI): domain Eukaryota; kingdom Metazoa; phylum Chordata; class Mammalia; order Carnivora; family Herpestidae; genus Suricata; species Suricata suricatta. Next base: position 84,194,816 of record NC_043706.1, read on the forward strand.
TTTAATGTTTATTTATATATTTTGAGAGATAGAGAGAGCATGCATTTGTGAATGAGCACACATGCATGGGTGAGCAGTGGCAGAGATAGAGGGAGAGAGAGAATCTCAAGAGGGCTCCATGCTGTCAGCACAGAACCCAAGGTGGGGCATGATTTCATAAACCATGAGATCATGCCCTGAGCCGAGATCTCGCAAGGCAAGATTTCATTCTTTTTGTAGCTAATAATACACACACACACATATACACATCACATCTTCATCCATTTACCTATTGATGGACACTTAGGTTGCTTCCATATCTTAGCTATTGTACATAATGCAGTAGTAAATGGAATAGTGCATATATCTCTTGTAATTAGTGGTTTTGGTTTTGTCAGATAAATACTTGGAAGCAGACTTTGTGGATTATATTATAGTTCTATTTTAAAATTTTTGAGGAAACTACCATATTGTTTCCCATAGTTATTGCAGCAATTTATATTCCCACCAATAGTGTATAAGGGTTACCTTTCTCCACATTTCTCTCTAGCACTTATCTTTTGTCTTTTTGATAGTTGCCAATATGACTGGTGTAAGGTGATATCAAATTGTAGTTTTAATTTACATTTTCCTGATGATTAATAATGTTGAGCATTTATTCATGTACCTGTTGGCCATCAGTATATCTTCTTGTAAATATTTCTATTCAAACCTTTTGCTCATTTTTTGATTGGGTTGTTTGTTTGTTTTTTGATGTTAAGTTGTATAAGTTCTTTATATATTTTAGGTATGAACTCCTTATGAGAGGTATTTTTTCTTTTCTTTTTTAAATGTTTTATTTATTTTTGAAAGACAGAAATAGAGCACAAGCAAGGGAGAGGCAGAGAGAGAGACACAGAATCCAAAGCAAGCTCCAGGCTCTGAGCTGTTAGCACAGAGCCCAATATGGGGCTCGAACTCACAAACCGTGAGATCATGGTCTGAACTGAAGTTGGACACTTAACTGACTGAGCCACCCAGGTGCCTCTATAAGTATCTTCTATTCATTGCCTTTTCATTTTGTTGATGGTTTCCTTCACTGTGCAAAAACCTTTTGTTTGATGTAATCCCATTTGCTTATTTTAGCTTTTGTTTATTCTAAGGTTTATTCTAAGCCTTAGGAAACTGGTTTTAAGAAAATATTGCTAAGCCCAATGTCAAAGAACTTACTGCCTATGTTTTCTTCCAGGAGCTTTATGATTAGGGGTCTTACATTCAATCTTTAATTCAGTTGAGATTTATTTTTGCATATAGTGTATGAAAGTTGTTCAGTTTTCTTATTTTGTGTGTAGCTGTATTGTTTTCCAAACACCACTATTGATGAGACTGTCTTCTCCACATTGTATATCCTTGCCTCCTTTGTCATAGATTAATTGACCATATGTATGTAGGTTTATTTCTGGGGTCTATATTCTATTTCATTAATATGGTTGTTTTTGTGTGTGTCAGTACTACACTGTTTTGATTACTATAGATGTGTAGCATAGCTTGAAATCAGGCAGCATGATGCCTCCAGCTTTGTTCTTTTTTCTTAGGATGACTTTGGCTATTTAGGGTCTTTGGTATCATAAAAATTTCAAAAACCTTTGTTCTAATTCTGTAAAAAGTGCCATTGGTATTTGGTTGGGCTTGCATTGAATCTTTGGTTAGTTTGTATATTTTAACCATATTAATTCTTCCAATCCATAAGCACAATATTCATAAGTAAACCTTTACATTTGGTCATGTCATCTTAATTTTTTTTTAATCAATGTCTTTTAGTTTCCAAGAGAACGGGTCTTCCTTCTCTTTGGTTAAATTTATTCCTATTTTTGTTCTAAGTTTATTTATTTATTTTGAGAAAGAGAAAGCATGCATGTGAGTGGGGGAGGGACAGAGAGGGAGAGAGAGAAAATACCAAGCAGGCTCTGTGCTATCAGTGTGGAGCTGGACTTGGGGCTAGATCTCATGAATCATGAGATCATGGCCTGAGCCAAAATCAAGAGTTAGACATTTAACCAACTGAGCCACTCAGACACCCCTGTCCTTTTTGATGCAATTATAAATGAGATCTTCATTTTTCTTTCTGATAGCTTGTTATTAATGTACAGAAGCATAATCAATTTCTATATATTAATTTTGTATCCTGAATTTATTTATTACTTTCAATAGTTTTTTTGGTATATTCTTTAGGGTTTTCTATGTATAGTATAATGTCATCTGCAAATAGTGATGATTTTAGTTTTCCTCTACCAATTAATTTCTGTAGATAAGGCTTTCGATATTATTTTGAATAAAATTGACAAGAGTGAGAATCCCTGTCTTATTTCTGATCTTAGGAGAAAGGTTTTCACCCATGAGCATAATATTAGCTGTGAGGTTGTCATATATGGCCTTTATTATTTGAGTTATATTCCTTCTGTACCCCTCTTTATTGAGAGTTTTTATCATACATAGATGTTGAATTTTCTCAAATATTTTTTCTGCATCAATTGAGATGATCATTATGTTGGTTTTTTTCCTTTTTTTTGTTCATCTGGTATATCTATTGATTTATTTGTGGATATTGAACCATCTTCACATCCCTAGAATAAATTCCACTTGACCATGGTGTATGATCTTTTAATGTATTGTTCAATATGGTGTGCCAGTGTTTTGTTGAGGATTTTTACATCTATGTTCACTGGGGACATTGGCCTATAATTTTATATTTCTGTGGTGTCTTAGTCTGATTTGGTGTCAGCTATCAGGGTGCTGCTGGTCTCGTAAAATGAGGTTGGAAGTGTTCCTTCCTATTCAGGTTTTTGGAGTAATTTCAGAAGACTAGGTACTAACTCATTTTTAAATGTTTGGTAAAATGTACCTGTGAAACCATCTGGGAATTTTTAAGTTGATGCTGTGTATATAGATTGCTATGAATGAACCTCATGATAAACACAATGCAAAACCCTACACTGCATGCACAAAAAATAAAGAGAAGGAACCCAAACATAATACTAAAGAAAACCATCAAACTACAAAGGGAGAGACTAAGAGAAGGAAAGAACAGGGAAGAACTATAAAACAACCAGGAAACAGTTAACAAAATGTCAATAAGCACATAACTATCAAGAGTTATTTGAAAGATAAATGGAATAAATGCTTCAATAAAAAGACATAAGGTGGTTCAGTGGATAAAAAACAAGACCCATCTACAGCCTACAAGACTCAAGTCAGATCTAAAGACACACACAGACTGAAAGTGAAGAGATGGTAAAGATGTCCTATGCAAATGGAAACAAAAAGAAAGTTAAAATAATAATACTCATATCAGACAAAGTAGACTTTAAAACAAAGACTTAACAAAAGGCAAAGAAAGACATTACACAATGTCAACCTAAGAGGAAGATAAAATTATAAATTTATGCACCCAAAATAGGAACACCTTAATATTTAAAGCAAATATTAAGAGATATAAAGGGAGTTAGTTCTTCTGAGAGTTTAACTGTCCTGTACAATCCATCTGCTTTCACTTTCCAGATCCTGGAGTCTTTTGTTTGTTTGTTTTTCTCTGATTGTTTGTTTTTTCTCCCTGAATCTATAGTTCTTATCTGCAGGAATGGAGAAAGTTTGACATTATAAGCTTACTCCTCCATAAAAGATGTAGAGCCTTAGACCATTTAATTCTTGATTACATACATGTATCTTACTCAAAGAAATAAAGGAATGCTTTGAAGAGCTGAAATGCTCTACTGCCTGACATATGAATGTGCTTATATTTATATAAATGGACTTTGAATATTTCTAACATGTAAGTGCAGCTAATAGTCATTACAATCCAGTATGTTATTTTACAAAACAAAGCTCCAATAAGAGAAAAAATGGAGCAGTGTGAGAATCAGTAGTTTTTGCTTGGCAACATATAATTTGAATAAATTCTAATGACTGGTGAAATGAGAGGTGACAGAGCCAAGTCACATATAGTATTGTCATATATGACCTATATATATAGCCTTCCAAATTTTTTATATGTTGTCAAGTTTTATATCTTTTCTCATATGAATAATCATTTAAATCTTAAGATGCTTCTATTGATGATTATAACAAAGGAGGCAGACTGTATAGGGGATAAAAGCAGATTTTTATATTTATTTCCTTTGTAAGGTTTATTTATTTTGAGAGAGAGACATAAAGAGTGAGTGGAGGAGGAGCAGAGAGAGAGTGAAAGAATCTTAAGCAGGCTCTGCGCCATCAGCACAGAGCTAGAAATGGGGCTTGATCTAATGAACCATAAGATCATGCATGACCTGAGCCAAAATCAAGAGTTGGAAGTTTAATCAACTGAGCCACTCAGGTGCCCCCAGATTTTTATATTTAAATTACAGCTAGTTCTATGACTGGGTAAGTTACCTACTTTCCTGTATAACAATTTTCTCATCCTTAAAATGGAGATAATCTACCTGCTTCATAAGATCCTTATAAATAAATTAATGTGTATTCAGATTTTAGAATGTAATTGACATATAAAAATCTCACTTATTATTATTTTTATCCTTGGAAACATCAGAATTATAGGTATGTCCCAAAAATTTCAAATAAACATGGACTTACAGGGAAGGGCACAATATTGAAAGAATGGTAACACTCATTATAAACTTTCCATATGTAGATCTTGATGGAATATTGTTTTAAGTTAATCTTAAGTTTAATGTTTTAAGTTTAGCCTTAGAGATTCTCTTTTTTTCTGTATTACTTTGCCTACTTTTCTTTTTATAATGTTGGTCCTTCTGCTTGGAATTGTACTTTCTCTTTGCTGCCTTGAAAACTCTTTTGAGCGATATCATTTTAAAAACTTCCCAGTGATCCCTTACAAATACAGCTCAAGTGACCCCTAAAAGGCAGAATAATGTAGAGAATGAATAAAAATTTTGGAATTAGACAGATTTTGAGTCTGAGCTCTTTGACACACACAATGTTACTTAACATGTCAAGCTTTGTCCCCATCTAAAATGAGACTATTTATATAAAAGAAAGGTTGTGTGGAATAAATAAGATGGCATTTGTTGAGTAACGTGATCAGGGTCTAGAACATAGAGGCACTCAATAACAGTGAATTAGTTTTTCTTTTCTTACATCCTTTTGCTAAGGAGTTTCCCTGAACATTGCCAGGAAGATGACATCTGTCCCTCCTCTAGTCTGTCATTCAAACTCGTTATCATTCACTCAATTAATATATTTTTCTTTATCACCGTAGTTACTCCTCCTTGAGGAGAGGCAGAGACCTACATGTCTTATATTTATCTGCACATTTCCCATAGAACCCGAGCCAATGGAGATTGTTTAAATGTTTAGAGAACAAATAAAAAAAAACACTGCTAATTTGGATTTTATTTGGATATATAACTTTCACTTACTAATTAAAACACTCAGAGTAGATCAAAGGGCATTTAAATCAAATGCAATATTGTAAGGGAAAACAAATACAAAGACTTTTCTTTTGTCTTATTCGGACATTTTTTAAGGTAATGAAAATATCCCCATGACCAGAAATCCTCAGGAATAATTCCTCTTGACTGCAGTAAGTACCTACTTTTGAGGAACAGAAAGCTGATGAGCTGCAGGCTTCCCTGCTGCTAAATTCATCTAACAAGGCACTCCTGATGTGTTCTGATTTTAAGGCCCATGGGAACTCTATAGATTGGTTTGCTGCTCTTTTTTTCTGAAAAAGGACTTTGAGCTGTGCATGTTTATGTTGGTAAATAAATTCTGGTATGAAATGGGAATCTAAGAATCAAGCCTAAGGCATCATAAACTGTAATAAGGTGAATTTGTAGGCATATTGCCTTTGGTACTTCTAGGATAAGGTCTGCATAGCTAAAGTAAGGCTGAAAAATCAGCAGTTATCTGCACCTCTGGACTTTGTAGCTGGACACCTGAAATGATCTTTCCTTTGTTTTGAACAAGATAATTGAGACACATTGGGTCGTCTGAATGGATTAATCTCTTTGAAAATGTTATATAGTTGAGAATTGAAAGAATGGTATCAAAAATGCCAATGGTTACCAGAGGGGAGGCAGGTGAGGGGAGGGGTTAAATAAGTGATGGGGATTAAGGAGTGCACTTGTGATGAGCACCAGCTGTTTTATGGAAGTGTTGAATTACTATATTATACTCTTGAAATTAATATTACAGTGCATGTTAACTCACTGGAATTTAAATAAAAACTCTAAAAAATTGCCAAAAGCAGAACAGGACAAACCTTGACAAATAAGTACCAATCACAACCAAAATAGCCTTTTTATTTGTATGTAGAAGTATCTGAGAAAAAAAAAAAAGAAGGTCAGGCTTCTCCTGAGGAAACTGGACAAATGCTCCCAGCTGAAAAAAAAAAAAAAGAAAAAGCCCAGCAGGATGACTCAACTCCAGTTCCTATATGTAAAGGATAGAAGTGACACAAAGGAAGGAAATAAAACTTAAGACTAGGACAAATATGCAAGACCACATCCAGCTGTAACATGTGAATTAATACCTCTAAATCAGATAGACACATTTCATACTAGGACACTGAAAGCACATAAAGATAGGATCACAGAAACATATCATTACTCTATTAGGAGTCGTGAAGAGTCAGAAAGGTAAACGACCCAGTTAAGTGTTAGGAAGAGGATAAGGTGAATTGTAGAAACCACAGCTTATAAACTTTGATGATGGTATTTGGCAGAATTCTATTCTTTACTATGAATCAGATGGTTACTAATCTCTTAAGAAAAAGAAAGTGGCACTAATTAAAAGCCATCATGGGTATATTAAAGGCATTTTATTTCTGGATCAAAATAATTCTATTGTCATCGAGTAACAATCCTTCAGCAAGGTACGTGGAAAATTTTCTCCATTATGTGCTAATAGATGAATTATGTTGAAGATAAGGGCAGTGAATTTGTAGCCAGCATCACAGTACATTATGACCTTGAGGAATGCACTAAAAGTTACTAAGTCTGAAAAATGAAGATGGCAATAGAAGCAACCCCTAGCGTTGTTCAGAAAATTAAATGTGGCTTGCACATCGTAAGAGCACAATACATATTAGCTTAGAGAGATCGTGTGGTGGAGATACACTACGGCTACTATGATGGTGTGAAGGAGGCACTTGATCCTGGGTGGCGGGTAAGTCAGAGCTGGTCAGGGAAGAAGTATATAGGGATGGCGCTGGAGGCACATATAAACAGGTGCTAGGGTAAGAGAGCTATAAATAGCAGTTACAGATTTCTCTTGGAGAAAGGAAATAGCTGAGCAGGCAAGGGGTTGGTTAAGGAGGAGGTTGGGTAGGAAGGAGGGTTGGCTCACAATTGGCCTTACATGTCATATTCAGGAATTTAGAAGTTCTGCTAATCATATACTGTGGGAGGGAGTGTGGGGGGCAACTTGAAATAGTAGAGGTAATTCAAATGTAAATTTGTTCAAAACACCTGCTGCTCAGAAGACATAAACAGACACTTATCCAGAGAGGACATCCAGATGGCCTACAGGCACATGAAACAACGCTCAACATCACTCATCATCAGGGAAACACAAATCAAAACCACACTGAGATACCACCTCACGCCAGTCAGAGTGGCTAAAATGAACAAATCAAGAGACTATAGATGCTGGCGAGGGTGTGGAGAGACGGGCACCCTCGGGCACTGTTGGTGGGAATGTAAACTGGTGCAGCCGCTCTGGAAAACAGTGTGGCGGTTCCTCAAAAAACTAGCCATAGAACTCCCTTATGACCCAGCAATAGCACTGCTAGGGATTTACCCAAGGGATACAGAAGTGCTGATGCATAGGAGCACATGTACCTTAATGTTCACTGCAGCACTGTCAACAATAGTCAAAACATGGAAGAGCCTAAATGTCCATCACCTGATGAGTGGATCAAGAAGATGTGATATATATACACAATGGAGTACTACATGGCAATGAGAAAGAATGAAATATGGCCATTTGTAGGAAAGTGGATGGACCTCGAGGGTGTCATGCTAAGTGAAATAAGTCAGGCGGAGAAGGACAGATACCATATGTTTGCACTCATAGGTCTAACAGGAGAACAGGAGAAACCTAATGGAGGACCAGGGGGAGGGGAAGAGGGAAAGAGAGTTGGGGAGAGAGAGGGACACAAAACTTGAGAGACTATTGAATACTGAAAATGAACTGAGGGTTGAGGGGAAGGGGGAGGGGGGAAAAGAGGTAGTGGTGTTGGAAGAGGGCACTTGTGGGGAAGAGCACTGGGTGTTGTATGGAAACCAACTTGACAATAAACTATTAAAAAAAAATAAAAAACACCTGCCCCTATGTTCTAGATACTTGGAGACATTTTGGTTAGTATAGTATCAAATGTTAAGTGGCTAGAAGATTAAGATGTAATGGCTATACTCATTCTTCACTGAAAGCAGCGTATTCCCAAAGAAGCACCTTGTTAATATGCTCAGTAGATTGAGAGGTAATTATTTCACAATGATCTTAAGAGAATCCTACTTTTGATATTTTCTTTTGTTTATGAATTTTCCTTTTTCCAAATGTAAATGATAGCATTTGGTAACATCCCTGCAAGAAGGTTTGCACATGACACAGTTCTGAACCTTATGCAGCACACACTTATATGCTAGACTGAAAAGAGAATTAGACATTAGTGACTTTTAGGAAAGATCACTAATGCAAGACAAAAACCAATCTTCTTGAGGGACTTTTTACTTCAAAGGGAGGCTTTGAATCCTAGCACCTTCTTTGAATCCTTTAAGATGGCATCAAAATTTAAAGCAGTTAGTTGGTTTCCATCTTGCAAGTGACTCGGAGTTCTTTAAACTTTGAGAATGAAAGCAAAGAAAGGAAGTGATATTAATCTCATTTTGTGGGGATTTTTGTGCAATGTGATATCTTTTTTAAAAATATCTGAAAGAATACAGTATTAGAAGAAATTGTTCATGACCTTGACAATAGCATGAGTGGAGTACAGCTGAAAGAGTAAAGCAAGGAAATGAGGGCCAGTTAAATGATTCCTATACTTTTAGTCAGTATTTGTTCTTTCTCCTTTGACTTGTATAGCCTATCTTCCTGAACCTGGAAAGTAATGTACTGAAAGGAGTGTATTTGAATTTATTTTAATTCCGATGTTTTATACTGAATCAACTTTTCAGTAATGAAGTTCAAATACAAAGGATATAGTGGAGTCTTATCTCTTTCTTCAACTGGTATAAAAGATCATAACTACTTTCCTGTGTTTGTCACAGAAGTGCTTTTTATTTTTCTTTACTAGTCTTTATATTTTGTGCTTTAGTCCTAAATTGGAGAGTTTTAAAATCTAACTTTTATTAATTAAATATTAGAGTTCTGGAACTAAAGGCTTTATGTCTGATTCTTTGCTCCTTCAAATTGTAACATTCAATAAGATAATACCTGTTCTAAGGTCTAAGTCTTCTCCCTATAAAATAGGCCCTGGATAGAGTCATAGGCTTGGAGTCTGAGAGCTTTGGTGCACATCTCTCTAGAATAAGTGTATCATCTATAAGGGTTTAAGGATTATTTTGAGGGTGAAAAGCCTAATGCAATAGGTTTAATAACATGTAGTAAGTACTCAGTGAAAAGGTACAATAGTAATAGTAACAGCTGTTCTTCTCACTTCCCAGGTTAACTGGGCAGATACTCAAGTATATAAGGTACTAAGTAAATATTTGATGACTGAATGGATACTAAAAATTGGACATTATTTGCTCAGAATATGTTATGGGATAGTAATAATTGGCAAAGCATCAAAAATCTCAGTTCAATGTCTGATGCATGAGTTGAGGAAAAAAATTGTACTTTCTAAGACTCGGCTTCCTTCTTTGTAAAATGATTAAAATTGTACACTTCATGAAATTATTCCTTCAGATACTGTAACATTAAGTTATTATTCACCAGCCTTGTTGGGAAAGATGCTATCAGCAGTTAGATGTGTTTGAATAGTTATTTTTAAATAGTAAACATGCTATTAGAGGTATTTTTAAAGTTTTTAAGTTTTCCAAAGATTTGGAATTGGATTAATCAGCATTTTCATTTGTAATTAGAACATTTTGAGAACAGAGCTATTGTTGCCCATTATAAAGTATTAAGAACTGTATGTAAATTCTGAGAATTCTGAATTATAACTGTACACACATCTCAACTTCATGAAGCAACTAAAGGTGGTTCTGAATATAATATTGATTATAACACTGAGAGTTTTATTCCACAACAAATAGGACTAAGTACAATATAACTCATGTGACATTCTCAAATATATATTCACAATACAACCATAAAACTGGGGGAGTGGGACGGGGTGCCTGGGTGGCTCAGTTGGTTAAGCGTTGGACTTTGGCTCAGGTCATGATCTCATGGTTCATGATTTCAAGCCCTGCATTGGACTTTTTGCTGACAGCTTGGAGCCTGGAGCCTGCTTCAGATTCTGTGTCTCACTCTCTCGGCCCCTCCCTCCCCCACTCACACTCTGTCTCTCTCTGTCTCAAAAATAAATAAACATTAAACTTTTTTTTAATATTGAAAAAGAACTGGGGGTGGGGTGGGCTCATGGATGACTTGTCTGAAGGTTGATGAGTCCTGGAATGCATTTTAGCATCTCATCCTTGGCACAACTGCCTTTCATCTAACGGCTTTTGCCTGTGGTCTGGCTCACTGCTGCTCTCCAGCGGCTTATGCTCCCTGAGCTGATCATAGATGAAGATGTTCTCTCTGCGGTTTGAATCTCTGTCAATAGACTCATATTACAATGGCTGCATGGAGTCCCCCCAGATGATCAATACTGAACATGAAAACATTTATTGTAGTTCATCAAGGATTTAGTTTGTCTCTGGCTGTGCACACGCTCAAAACAAAAGACAGCAAATGCTTTATATCCCTCCATGTTGTCCTTTGTTCTCCCTGAAATTGGTGGAAATCAATGGAGAACCACCTAGTGAATATTTACTGAGTACCTATTTTGTGCCAGACCAGTGGTAGATATTTTTCATGGACTTAGAAATATATATATCATATTATTTCTTTTAAGTTTGGCTTATTCTTTTAAGGGCTCAGGTTGGTTGGCTATTTGAGCAGTTTTTATCCCTGGAGTTGTGCGGGTCAGTATTGAGAGACAGCCTTATTGTTTCACACTCCGGATGTGTATCCTGACTAGGCCAGCAATCCAGCTGTTGGTTGTCTGCACTGGGGTTCCCTGGAAAACAGCCCTTGGGGAAGAAATGCTCACGTTTTAACCTTTGAAGGGATGAGAAGAAGGTTGGTATGAAATGTCTGAGTAGCATGAAGGAGAACAGGGGAGCAGGGCAAGAAAGGAAGAAAGAAAATATAATGTTCTGTATTGCCACGATAAGACACCTTTCCCAGATATCTCTAGCTGGTTGCTTGGTCCTGCGGCCCTCTCAGGGCAGGCTATAGGGAACCACTGTATTTTTAAGAAGAGTCAGTGGGTGATGTGAAGGGAGAGGAATTTCTTTGCCAGATCCTTCTATTCTCCTTACAATTGCAAATCCAGTCAAGTAACCCAGCTGGTTAACAGCCTGAGCAATTGTAGCTCAAATCCCACTGTGAAAACACTCTGAGGAGCTGTGAATATTGAACACTTTCTTGTTTTGAATGATGTTATTCAGCCCCTCCTAGCAATCACTGGGGAAGCCTGGAACCATACCTTAGGGGTACTGTACTTTACCTGAGACTGGGTGCCAGGCCACTGTAGGGTTTGCATCTTCTATTGGCTATTGACGGCACCATGGAAAGCATGCCTGAGCTTCATCTTTACCCTGGAGAAGTTGTGACAGCTGGGTGGGACTCTCAATCAAGAACGCAACCACGTGCCGGGAGGCAGGTGGGGCCAAGAAAATCTGAGGAGGTACATAAATTGGGTTGGATGTAATTGGGCTTTTAGTGGACGTGGTATAGAAGTAGGATTCAAATCCAAATTTGACATTTATTGAAGATCTACTGTATATTAGGCACTATGCATAGTTTCTTTTTCTACTTAAACTGTTTAATAAGCATGTTGATTTTTAATATTATGATTTAAATAAATGTGTACCTGTAAAGACTTTTTAAGACCAAATTTATACTGATGATGCTTCTCCATCTCATATTTTCAGAATTCTATTTAATTTAGTGAAGGCTTTCAAATCCATCTAAAGCTAATTATCTCTCTCCTGTGATATTGAGAATTAGATGTTTTGTGAGGCCTGGCCTCTCTCGTGACCCCATCCAGCCCTGGCAACCTGCAATTAATGCCATTTATACACACTTAGATGCTTTGACTTACTCAAACCTGCAACAATCCCATCTCAACTCCTAAAAGTTACCTGCATTTGACTTTTTTCCCCTCACTCCTCCCCTCTGCCCAACCTTCTCCCATCTTAGTGGACCAGAAGTCCCTTATGTCCAAGAATGATCTCTCTACCTATGTTCTGGTTCCCACTTTCCTTCCTCCACCTCTCCTTCAACCATAGATCTGCAGGCATCCTATCTCCCTCCTGTAGTTCCAGCCTTTTCTCTCAGCTGGTTGTTTTCTCTCAGGGTAGGCTGTGGAAGACACATCCCTCATTGTCAGTCTCAACTTTTCCCTCCCTCACAGTCATTTGCTATTTCTTGCCATTATAGCAGAACCCACATTTTATCAGGTCTTCATTTTTTGCAGCCTCTTGTTCAGAGAAGGTGCTGTTCTGATTTGTAGCCTCCAGAATTATACACTTTGTTATTTATGTAGTCCCACCCACCTTGCTAATGATTGGTCTAGAGCTGAGCACAGTGATATTACTTTGGCCAATGAGAATGAGAGGAGGTTTCCTGAGTGATACTGGGAAACGTTTTCTCACCTACAAAAGATGGAAAATATCTCCATCCTTTAAATTTTTTAAATTTATTATTTATTATTTTCATCTGTTTTTTTTACTCTTTTATCAAATAAAATTTGTCATCTACCCCACATATCTGCTGAAACTGTTTTCAGTAAGGTCACAATAACCATTCAATTGACAAAATAACTGACAGTTTTCAATATTTATCTTGCTTGACCTCTCCATTTCATCATTGGCCTCTCCCTACATGAAATGCTTCCCTTCCTTGGATTCAATTAAGCAGCTTCCTCCCACTTAACTTCCTATTTTTCTGGTTACTCCTCAGCCTCTGTTAAAAATTGTTTTGACACATTTCAAATGGATTTCAAGTGAAAAAAATAACATAACATATACTTGTGTTCTCATCAGCTGGATTTAACAAATATTAGCATCTACTTGTCTTTATTTGTTTTGGATCTTTTTACATTTAGTCTTCTTTTCCTTTACCTATCCTTAAAATTTGTCTTAAATTTGTCTTCTCTAGAGTTCTTCTCCTACTTTTTTTTTTTTTTTTTAACTACATGCCTTCCGGGGTGATTTCATTTACACAGGTTTTTTTTTTACATAGATCTGTCCATCTGAGACTGCCTTCCTGAGTTTAAAAGTCATGGATCTTAGGCATCTCATCAATCTTGCATAGGTATTTTAAAATCAGTATACATCTCAATCTAGTGTTGTATGTCCACAAAAGTCGAACAACACAGCAGAAGCTGCATCTCAGGACAGTGACCTTTAAAGCAACCATATTCTTCAGTCAAAACTCCAGAATCCTCACATGGCTCCTCCTTCTAAGGATTCCTGAGCTCTTTTTAACATGGCCATCTGCCTCGGACACTAGACAGAGAATTCATGGGTATCTTACCCTGGAGCCTGCATCAGAGTTCTTTGTCTTGCTTTGAGTAAGCCTTTCCTCCAAGTGAGTAGCTTTATGGTCACAATATAATCCAATCCCGTCTGTGAAAGATTGAGCATTTGGAGATTTTAATCTATGAGAATCTTTTTTTTTTTTTAATCAGCCAGCCTTAGTTGTTGTTGCTGTTGTTTTCAGTCACTTTTTTAATGGAGTGAATCCTCAAGCTTCCGAAAGAGAAAGCAATAGCAGTATTGTGTTACAGACTGACTGTAATGTTTATTTATTTAGTGTTTATTGAATGTTTACCGTGTGCTATTACTCACTGTTTTGGATGATAGGAATATTGTGGTGATCTCTATGAAGTTGATAATCGTCTGTTGGGCAAGACTCATTAATAAAACCATCACACAGGTAAATTTAAAAATATACCCATGATAAAGCTATAATAGATTCTACGAATATGTAAAACAGGCGACTTGATGAAATTTTGGAATGGACACGGAAGAATGAGTGTGAGTTAAGAACTTGATGAATTGAGGTTAACCAGGCAAAGGTATATGTGTATGATGGGCGAGGGGATTTTTTCAAAGGGAAATGCTTTATACAAAGGCGCTGTGACAAGAGAGTGTCTAAAGGTTCTGTATTCTTTCCTTCACTTTGAATTCTCAAACTCAAAATTTAAGAAAGTTGAGTCTTCTGAGTATTCTGAAAAAGAAAAGTATTGTGTTCAAGTGAGTTTGAAAATGCTTACATGTTAACCTTCTTCTTCCTGTTCAGGTTTCACATGGCATTTATACTACACACTAAAAAATTATGGAGTAAAGAAACTTGTTTACCTTTGCTTAATCAAATATGTCCACATGTCCCATGAAACCCCTCTTTTTCCTGTATTAACTCTTATGTACTTGGAGTAAGGCTAACTTTCCCCAAAAACAAATAGCCCTGTGGGCTACTTTATTCAAGGGATCAGTGATTGCCTGGCTCTTCAGTGTGAAGCATCACAGGCCAACGCAGTGGCTAAATAGGTTCAGAAAACAGGAAAAAACAGTTACAGCTGCAGCTGTCTGTCCTGGTTGATGCACAAAACTGGTGGATTCTCTGATGAGAATGTTATTAAACAGTCATTTCAGCACAAACTACTCCAGATCTCTTGTCCTGGAGTGCACTGGCAAAGGCTATTCTCTCCCACTTCAGTCAGAAATCTCTAATCTATGCCAAGGATCAGCAACTTTTTTATGAAAGGATCAGAGAGTAAATATTTTAGGCTTCTGGACCACGGGGACACTTTCACAACTACTCAACTGTGCTATTGTAGTTTGAAAGCAGTCTTTGACAAAAGTAAATGAATGGGCATAGCTATGTTCCAATAAAAATGTATTTACAAAATCAGGCAGCCCACCAGCAGGCCATAGTTTGCGAGCTCCAAGTCCAGATACTTCCTGAAAGGCATTTGGGGTGAAATTTCTTTACTTCTGTGCTGTTTAGCATCTCAATCACATCTCACACATCATAATGTGAACTCACTTTCATCCTAAAGGATGGTGAATACTACATGAGGGATTTCAGAGGGGCTTGGAAGGGCAGCCAATTCTCACCTGCATTTTCTCAGACAGCTCCCAAAGTTCTGTTTTTTGCATGTGGCTATGACAGATCCGATTTTGTGGAGATAAGATTGGTTGGATATGCAGTTAATTTGAACATTAGCTTTCATTTATGGTTTCAAGAACATAGTAACCTGTTTTGTTAAATTTTCTAGCTGTGAAATCTAGAGCCAAAGTTGGCCCGTCTCCATAGAAGTCAATCAACACCAAAAATTCCCACCAAAATAGATAAACACATACACACACACACGCATACAACCTCCCTATCTGTACACCCTCAACTCCTCAAAACAATTCTTATGGAGCAACTAAAAAGAATATTTATTTCCTGTAGAACACATGGGGATAATAGGAAAAAATAATAACCTGGTTTTCACAGCTAATCATGGCTGATTTGATTCCAGGATTGTATAATTTTCAGGGAACCCAACTGTAACCTAAATGTCATGGCAGACCCTTAGCCAGATTCTGACCTGAGGGCAGTGATGCTGCTGGGGAAGGTCAGCCATGGGTGTCAGCTCATTAAACAGATGTGACCCTCTTTCTAACTTCACTATATGTCTTGGTCTTCTTTTATGTGGCATCCACTGACTATGGTACCACAGTTTTAGCTGTCATGTCAACCACTTTTAGAGAGGTACTCAGAGGGAATGATTGCTCTCCCTGCTTCTCAGCTTAGTCTTGCCTTTGTGCCACCAGAAGTTTCACATTCTATCTGAGAGTATTTTGTGGCAGCCCTGTTTCTGGAACCAGTTTCTGTGTGTGTTTGTCTTTTATGTCATTAGAAAAATAGGGTCCCACCAATCTCTTATAATTAGAGCTTGTTCTAAGAAGGAGGCAATAGCTCTGCCCTTATGCTCAGCCATTCTAGTACCTCTCTGTTGGATTCTCTGCCTTGCTCTCTCGATGTCTTTATCTGTAGTACACCTTCAAACTCCTTATGAGCAAGGAGGACATGATCATCCAGGACAATCAGCGTCTGATAAGGAGCACTAATTTTCATTAGCATTGGGGTTAGACATGTCTGGGAGAAGTGGTATTCTCAAAAACACAAGAATTTGCTGATCATAAGACTTCCCTGAAGCTGCTTTTCTAAGAGTTGCCAGTAGACTGTGTAACCAGCTGATTTTCGTAAAGACTTTGAGACCTGACTGTTTAAGGCATAAACATAGAAGAAATGCTTAAGCAAGTGAGGAAAAAAGAAAGTTTCAAGTAAAAAATTATAAATGGCCCCAGCAGTTGTCACTGGTGACATTCTAACAGCTAAATCCAATTTAATTTTTTGGACTCTTTGCAAAATTTGGCACTGTTGAAGATGTCTCCTTCTCTTGATTTTCTTTCTTTTCTATCTCCTTATCCTCACTTTAAAATTCTCAACTCGTATATGCTTGTGACCCAGGATTGTTCTTGGCCCTCACTTGGTCTCACAGCATTCTTGGAAATAACATCTAATTATTAGCAATGTGATGATTATTTGCTACATCTATATCTCCAGCCTGAATATCTCTTGAATTCCAGTTCCATTAATTTAGCTGTTGGCTGACATTACTATCCAGATGCAGAGAACTTAAATTCAATATAAGAAACTAACAAAAACATAATTTTTATCTTTTCCATAAACTAGTGGTTCTCAATAAAAGATTATTTGGCCCTCAGGGGACATTGGGCAATGCCTAGAGACAATTCCACCACTGGGGTGGGAGTAGGGGGTATCTACTGACATGTAGTGCATAGAGGTCATGGATGGTCCTAAACATCTTACAAGGCACAGGATAATCTCCAGAACAAAGAATTCAAGCCCAAAGTGTCAGTAGTACCAAGATTAAGAAACCCTATTTCCTATTTCGCATATTTCACATAAAACCTATTTCACAGACTCCCACAGGCATGATTATCTGCTATGTCACATAAGCTAGAAATCTACAATCATAAAGCAATAGTTAGGATGGGGGCCTAGAAGGCAGGTGTCCTGTGCTGGAATCCCATCACTGCCATTTACCATGTGACTTTGGCAAGTTACCCAAATATAGAGTTTTCCTCATCTTTAAAGAGCAATGATAATAATAATCCCTCTCTCCCAAAATTGTAGTGAGGATTAAATGAGTTAACTCAAGCTGTGTGTTTAGTGTTTGGCACCTAGTAGAGCTCAGTAAATGCCGTTTATTTATATTATACCAACTTTTCCTGACCAACCCCTTCTTCCTCACTTTCTATTCACCTTTACTGTTAATACCTTTTTCAGATCATCTTTTCCCTTAAATAATGCAATAACTTCATAAATGATTAGTCTTTCCATACTTAAATTCATCCTCCATATACTCACCACAGAGTGCTACTTCTGAAACCTAGTGCTGATCATGTTACCCTCCAATTTTTCATTGTTTTCAGTTTTTCCTTGTTTGTAGAAGTCTGAATTCCTGAACATGGCATAAAAAACCAGAGAGAACAATTTATCTGCAGATATTATTATTTTTATAACTTATCCACATTCCTCCTATATTCTTCACTCCAAATTCGCTGAACTACTATTATCACCTGAATTTGGTATGTTTAAATTTTATTCACAGAAAACCAGAATAAATAGCAAAGATGAAATGAGTGTCATTTAATTAAAACTATTTATTGAAAGTGAAATATAAAGATAACTTATTATGGTCCTGTGATAGTAAAAATAAACAAAACTGATCACTGCCTTCAAAGATTTAAAGTCTCAATTTATCCCTATTTATTATTATTTAACTACTCTAACTTTTAAATCTAGCTTTCTAATTTCCCTTCCCAGAACTATTTTGTGGAAGTATTTATCTGTTTCTTGGAGGTCTACTATTAAAATATTATTAACATGGGAGATATGAGTTAATCTTTTAAGATTGAAACACTCCAGGCAAATGGCTATAGCTCTGCAGGAAAGTTCCTTGGGGGCTCTGGCTAATTATTAACATCTCATAATATGTCCACTGGTAGAGAAAGGTTGGGTACAAATTTTGAACCATATTTTGTCACTTGACATAGGAATTACTGAGACTGTTCGGAACTACACATTTTAATACAGTTTTCCTAGGACATCATTTTATTTACCGGTTTCTTTTGGTCCTTCTACATTTTTTCAATGGGGCTAAAGCAAATCATGTCCTTTCTTTCTCTCACGAATCACTGCTGGACAGGTACACTGTTAATATTTTGTCTAGGCACCTGGCCAAAATCCACCAGACTATCGGTTAACTTGAAAGGTAACTAGGGACCTGCTGTTGATGCTATTTCATTGCCTGAGAGCAAATGATCAATTTTACATTTCTGAGATTAATGACTATTTTCTTGGTGTTAAAAGGCCATCAGTGAAAGTTTGCATTTTAATTCTGCAGCACTTAATATATTTAGCAATAAAGCTTTAGATTTAAATAAAATATGTTTTGAAAAACATTAGCCTCTAAATTTAACCTACTTTAAAATTGTGATAAATTCTTTGACATATCTCTCTCATGATGTCATGTAAATTGTCAAAAGCAAAAAAAAAAATGATATGGAAAGTGACAATCCATTCTTTAACCAAGTCCATGTAGCATGAACACTATATAAGATTAGAAAGTCTTGGTAATAACCCATCATGCCTCAGAATTTGAATGATTTAGGAATGAATTAACTGAAATCTTATCCCCCTCATACTGTATTTTAACCCCATAAACATGATCCATTTGTATATAAGCTAGTACTTAATAGTAACAGAACAACCAAAATAATGGAGTGTCTTATACACTGTCTTTATTTTCCTTATGTAGCCTGCAGTATAAGTGAAGTTGACATCATTATTAAATGAGATCTGATACATAATTAAATGTGTGCCAATAACAGTAGTCTTATTAATATCTTTGGCATCATTAATTTAGTTTTTCTCTCCTTCTTTCATTAATTTGAAACAACCTCTTTTAGTGTTTGAGAACACTTAAAGAACTGTCAAACTTTTCTTCTGCCAACCTCCAAAGGTCAAAACTAGCTGTGACACCTAAAATTCAAATGTAATTAGTTTGAGATTTACAGGGATTGTATGCCAATCTTCTAGTAGCTTAGAAGTGACATGATAGCTAACCTTTGGTGGCCCCAAGAGACATTCAGATAGATGTGAAGATAAATAGAAAAATATAACCCACCACATCCACCGCTGGTCTACCTTTTAGAATTTTTCCTCCTGACTCAGTTTTCAGAGTTTGTGGTTTTGCATTCTCTTGATTTTAAGAAAAGCATCGCTTTCATAGTCTCCTAGCACTAAGTTGGTATTCTTATTTAAAGCTTAGCTCACGTGGTATATACTTGGATCATTAAACCAAAGGACTTGTACAGTCATGATTTTTAATGAAGCATGTTTGAATAATTATGCTAATTTTCAAAGCACTAGAATCAAATCAAGTGATCAAAGATTTCATGATTGCTATCATGTGTTCCTAACCCCCCTCTGCCATCCTCACAACTTGCTGCATGTGGAAGCCTTTCTTAGGAATGTGTTTGGGAATGGGTATTAATCAATGCTGAGCATTAGAAAAAAATTTTATGTGAAGGGTATCACACTTTATGTTATGCCTCTATAGTGGACTATATGTGACCGTGAATGTAATATTATTTTGCCACTCTCTTGCCTAAATACCGCCTACAATCAATACTGCATTCTGCCTTGACAGAAAGCTGAATTTTTATCTGTTAAATGTGTGAGCTTGGGGCAGTGATGTGTCTGAAGTGGTTTAAATCTGAAATGTGATGTGCTGCAAAGAGAGTTGATTGACATCTTTGTTTATTGAAAAGTATTACATGAACAACAAAACACAGGCAGAGGCAGGACACTCCACTGCAAAATGCAGCTGTGTTATTTTTCAGTCCTATGTGCTCTGCCCCTTTGAAGCTTGTCTGATGTAATAAAGCCAGAGGATATAAGACAAACAAGAATCTTCTTTGATTCAACACTCAAAAATTTAGACAAAGATGACGTTTTTTTTTTCTTTTTTTTTGGCTTGGGGTAAAATCTCTCCCGCAAAACTCTCCCTGCGTTGACATTCTATAAGGATATTTACTTCTGAAAAACTGTTGCATTCTAAAGATGTGTTCTTATGTTTATGAACTCGAATATAAATTCAGAATTGTTTAATAAGTAAACAAATTGGAGAGGTTTGAATATTTTTATGTATCCTCTATTAATGAGAAAAAGGACATTAATGACACTAATCTTAGAGCACTAAACATGCAGAATGAGAAATTAAGTTCCCTTTAAATTTTATGTTAGAATAATTATCCCCCTCAATGCAATTTGCCCATGTTTTATTAAAGCTTTATTATGTCAAGGTAAATAGAGGTTAATGCCGCTGTTACTTTTTCCAATGAAGTATTATCTTTAATCTTGCTTTAATAAAATAGTGGTAAATTGCACAGTAGGGGTAATCACCAAGGGCTAATTTAGAGAGTTGTAAAATCCTTTACCAAGTATATACTGTAGTTAAAAATAGAAGTCGTCTTAAGAAAACACAAATTGCTGTGCAACTTGGAAGAAGTTAAGGAAATTGCTATTCACAATTTTAATTACTTACTTAATTAAATAGGTGTTTATTGAGTACCTACTATGTGTAAGACTATGCTGTCTACTGTGCTATAACTGTGCTCTGTGACTACTGTGCTGACCATATGGAGGATATGAAAGTATATAAACATGAACTCTTTCCATAAGGATCTTACAGTTGACTCCTTGGGCACTCCCTAAAAGATAATATACAGACTATATAGACTGTAGAGCCTTCCATAACAGAAGTATAGACATCTCAGCCATGGAAGTTCAGAGAAGGAAAATGTTACTTGAAGTAGAAAATTAAGAGACGGTCATCTGAGTTGACTCCATAAAGATGGGATAAAGTAGGACAAGCATCTGGAGTGGGGAGGATACTGTAAGTAGGCAAAATAATAAGAACAAAGAACTAGGGTCAATATTGTCTTTCCTGGTTCAATTAGAGCTAAGAATTGAGACTGAAAATCAGAGATTACTGCAACAAGCCAGGTGAGAAGCAAAGAGGATTTGTACCTGGTTGAGAGACATTCTAGATTGGTTATCCTTAGTAAGAAAGAAAAATTATCTCTGTCTGTGTCTCTCTGTATCTCTCTGTCTCTCTCTCTGTCTGTCTCTCTCTCTCTCTATATGCATGAATATATGCATATAGAAATATATACATCTAGACATATTTATGTTTATCTACATAGGTATACACATATGCATATACTTATGTATTTAGTATATATTTATATAGATATATAGGTGTATCTATATCTATCTCCTTATCATGCAAAAATAAAGAGACAGGAAGGGTTTTTTCAAAAGTAGAAATCCTAGTATTTGCTTTCTTTCCCAATAGATCATTTTGTGTTCTTTGAAGACCATTGCTATAGTAGTAGTTGTAAGAACATAATAGAATTAGAATAAAAAAGAGCAGGAAGAAAGAATTATAGACTTAAAGTATGAAATTTGTTTAAGAGAGAAGAGTAAAAGGAAACTCCAAGGATTTGAGCCTGGGATACTAGAAGAATAAAGTATAAAGAATAAAGCATAAAGCATTATTAATAGAAAGAGATAAGAAATAAGAGAATTAGGTATAAAAACATTAAATTTAGTTTGGGATGTGTTAAGTTGGAGTCTCTGATATTACATCAGTCTGAAGACAGCAAACAACTGACTTTTACCATTTGGAATTCAAGAAATAGTTGGTGATTTGGTTGTTTATATACACCAAACAACCAAAAAGACCAAATTAACATTTTTTTAAAAAGATAAACAGGTGTTCAAGGATATGCACTAAAGTGAAATGAATAGTTATTCAAAGGTGTTTTCAGCTTACCAAATAACACTAATCAGACAAAATCTTTTGGAATCATTTAGTATGTGTAGTGGAGAGCTGAATGCTTCTAATAGATCACTGTCATCAAGATGGGTGACATACTAAGTTAGTTTCGAACTGTTTGTTAGGTCAGAGCCCACTTCCATAATGGTGAACCTTAGTCCTGTTCTTGAGACTGTGCCAGAGTATACCATCAGCTAAGAGTATGTAGTTTTGCCTTCTTGTGTTTTCATTAGCAATTTTAAATTAAACAAAGTGTCATAAGGCAACAGAGAGTTTACTATCTTGGATGAATCACACTTTTTGAAGGTAAAATATGAAATGACATAGAACTTGTACATAAAAAATATGAACAAAATGCAAAATGTGTCAGGCTCTCTATCCTCTGATAGTTTATTTTCCCTCACCACCTACCCTCCTACCTCCTCTTAATACCTTCACATCATTCTTGCTTGTTATTAGAATTTTGTATTTTTCTTCATGAAAAACGTCATAGGTCTTCAAGGCGGTGTCTGAACTATTCTTCCAGGCTGCTTTAAGTTATTCCTCTCCCCAACTCCAAAATTAGTATTGCCCTAAACTCTTCAGATGTTTCTCTTAATTATTGCAGTGTATTGGTATGATCATACATTTCACAAAACACAAAATGCTCACTTTTTCCTTTAGATTAGCCTGAAGAACCACCACCACTGTCACGAAAGTTGTTGTGACCCTGCTGCTTTGGTAAAGTGGTATCCCTACGTCTGAGGGGCTGTGCTGCTGAATAGCAAGTCTGATTATGAGACCTCATGCCATGAAGCTCTAAACCATACTTGCCTCTACTCTGCCGTTTTTGAAGTCTAAGAGACTTTAGCTCTTTCAGCATGGAATTATAGTCACTCAGAAAGGAAAAGATTTAAGCAGTCCTTACAGGGACTTAGAAAATTCCTCTAGAATTATTCAGAGATGAACACAAAGGGTAGAGAAAATAAAATGTAAATGATGTTCCCCTTTAATTTTTCTGTGAGTTGTATTCTAAAGCAAACAACTGTACATTGGATGACTTTTGTGGATGACGAGCTGTTTCCTTCTGTCTTTCACAAGCCTCTGTGACAGTAAGGGGTATATAAAGCTCTGAGTGAAGATCTGAAGCTGTTATTAAAATGGAAATATTCAAAGCAGGCAGGAGTCTGTGAGAGTCTGTTCTGGGGACACATTAATGCATTTGAAAGGATATTAAAGCTTAACATAGAGGGGAAATAGTTCTAATGGCAAATGTAAAGCTGCTTAACAGAATTACACCTAGAATTCTGTGTATTAGGTCTAAAACACCTCCACTGTTATATTGCTCAGAGTAAAGCTGTATGTTGGTTGTAGTGCTTTGCAGTTTTACAGTTTTCTTATTTGAGATTTTAATGTTCTTAAGTGCAAACATTTTGCTCCGGTTTATGCTTTTGTACAGCCAATTGACAGTATTTCTCATCTTCTGTGTAGGACTTAAGATGTACCATGTTTTGAATGTGCCATGTTTGACTCAATATGGAAAGATTACTTCTTTGTAAAAAAAAAAAAAAAAAGATATGACCTTCTCTTATACAGACTATTGAAATAGGCCCATCATGCCATAGGGTAGAGTATGCATCTAGAAGAGCAGAGTATTTCCTGAAAGTAGGAAAAAAGAACCAAGGAGAAAAGTTAAGTCAACATCAAGAAGGATTTAATGTTTATGTTCCCATGGAGGAACCTGACCCCATCCATAGGTTAGAAAAGCAAGGGGGGGATCCATTCAATAAATAGTTCTCAAGCAACAACACAAGTAAAAGGGGGGCTGAGCCAAGAGCATGGTAATAATTTTTTTGTAGTCTGAATGAGTCACATGATCATGTTGTCATTATTACTATTTTCTAAATATTGTTGGGCATGGAGGATAATTGTGACTTTTTTTTTTATCTTTCAAGATACCACTCAATACCGAATATTCCAGAGCATGCCACAAACACAAAGTAATATGAAAACACTGAAACTATCTATTTAGTTGCACTTTAAGGTACCAGATAGTAAAATAAAATAGAAAGCGAGCCTTCTGCCTTTGAGGAATTTATGGTTCATCTAAGGAGATGAAATATTTGCTGCAGTGTAAGAATATTTAAAATGTCATATATGAAGAAGTGTAAAATATCATAAAATATCATAAAAATGGAAACCAAAAGTTCAAAAGAGACAGTACAAGAGGGATCAGAGTTGGAGAATTTACTGAATAAGGCTTTGAGGGTTTCCCATTTATCACTAAGGGGAAAAAATCCAGAAGAATATCGTAGGTGGGAGAATGGGATCTGTTGCACAACTGCATAAATATAGAATCTGACGAGGTTGAGTAGTTACAATATTTGTCAATATTATTATATTAATCACTTAAAATTAGAACAATTTTATTTCTTTATAAGTACATAGATGCCAGTGTGATTTGGGTATGTTACACTTCAACTCACAAAATAAAGATGACTACCATCTCATTACTTCAAATATGGTTATCACACAAGTATTTCTAACTTGTGAGGTGCTTAGGTTAGGAAGATTTTATCTGAGAAATAAATAAGATACAAAAATAGGATGTCAAACCCAGGTACCCTCTTGCTTGAGCACATATATTTTGATTTAACAAGATTATTGCATAAAATTATAATATACTTTGGAAAAGACTGATTATAAGTTGCAGATGCACAGGCTGTCCTTACCCAAAGAAAGTCTAGGGGAAAGCAGGGTTTGAATTCAATTCACATTTTTCAATATATTCTAAATTATAGCTCAACATAAGTGTTAAAATATTATAATGTTGGGATATTATTTTATAAGAAAAGTATATATGGTTATTTAGATTACCAAAATATATTTTTTCATATATATTTGGCTTTTGTTCATGGTTCCTGCCTCATAGTTCCATTGGAAGTTTTTAATTGTTGAAAGTGATAAAGATTTTTTTCTTATGTTAATGAGGTGGCTTTTGGAAAGCTCCTAAAAGGGGTTGGGGGAGGGGGCTGGTTGCCGGTGTGGAGTCAACTGTGAGATTAGAGGTTTAGAAGTTTGAGTCCCAGGGTGCCTGGGTGGCTCAGTTGGTTAAGCATCTGACTTCTGCTCAGGTCATGATCTCCCAGTTCTTGAGTTTGAGCCCCTCATCAGGCTCTGTGCTTGCAGCTCAGAGCCTGGAGGTTGCTTCAGGATTCTGTGTCTCCTGAAGTATGTGTAGAGGGTGGAAGTCCAGTAAGACTGAACCTTTACCTTATGGAATTTCAATCTATTTTCTGGTCGAGAGTGTTGGAATTGAATTGTTGCTGTGGACAAGACACTCACCTTCCATACACACACATTGGAATTGGGTCTAGGAACCAAATTAAATGTCTGCAGCCAATTTTGTCAGCATGTTCATTCACTATTTATTCCTAAAGGAAAGGAGTTGCCTCTTATGGTCAAACCAAAAAAGAATTTTTAAAGATGTTTCATTTTAAACTATTATACTATTATACTGTTGATTTGATTTTGTCTCCTCCTAGTACTTCATCTATTTTTAATTCTAGTTATGCCCTTCCAATTTGACAATGTTTCTTTGACTTTATTTTATAAAGATAGTTAAATCTTTGTCCTTTACAGTCAAATAGAACTAATACAAATCCTATTTTTCCATTTGATTTGTACAAATTAATTTATAACTCTGATCTCAGTTTTATTAACTGCAAAATAGAAGTAGCAGTGATTATATCTCAGGGTTATAAGAATTAAGTAGGATACTGTATATATAGTGGTTAATATAGAGCACCAGTTATGATTATTTTATGAAACATACTTTTAAATATGATATTTATGCTTCATTATAAAAGAAAAAATTGTCTAAAATAAGAATGGAAGTAGAAAAATAAAAAATAGTGGAACAAATAGAAAATATAATAAAATAAAGATAAATGGAATAAACTTTCCATTTAAAAAACAAAGATTTTCAGAATGTTAAAAAATCTAGCTGTATACTATTTACAAAGACACATTGGAAATTTATAGATCAAAAAATGTAAAAATCAAAAGAGGGCAAAATATATAGATAATGTCTAGCCAAATGAAAGCCAGCATAATTAAATTAATTTCAAACAAAATAGAAAGGCAAGAAACATTACAACAGGTAAAGAAGATTGTTTCATGATAATAAAAGTTTCAAATCTCAGGAAAACAATAATTGTAATTGTTATGAACTTAATTATATAACTCACAATATTTGCAGAAAAATTGACAAAACTATGAACTAATATCTAAAATTCTGATTATTATTTAATACTTTAGATAACATTGAGTAAATGATAAATGAAGCAGATAAAATGATACAATATTGAAATTTGAATAGCCCAAGTACAAATTCATCTAAGGGACAGACATTGAAATATCATAACCAACAACTGTGATGTATTCTTTAAAAGCACATCTAGAACATAAAATTGGCTATGTGCCAGGCTGTTAAAACTAACCTTGACCAAACAAAGACTAGTATCATAAAGACCACACTGTTTGACTATAGTGTAGTTGAGTTAGCAATTAACAACAAAAACTATAATTTATAATAGACATTAAATAATATTAAGAACTGAATCTTCTAAAAATACTACATATCAAACCTTTTGGGATATAGCTAAATATGATATTTAGAAGGCAACTAAATATTTACATTATAAATGAAGAAAGTTTAACCTTCCAAATTGAGAAGTTAAGGGAAAAAAGAAAGACAGAAAAAGGTTGGAGAAATGAATTGAGATAAAAGCAGAAGTTAATCTTATAGAAAATAAACATCAGTATCATTAAAACACTTAAAAAACACAATTAAAATAGACAAAACTCTAGAAAAAAATAAACAAAAAAGGAAAAATAAAATTCTTATACATAAATACTAGGAATAAAAATGGGATATAACTACTAACATAGGAGAAATTTAAACACAGAGTAAGGTACTGATGAATAATTTGATATCAATAAACTTAAATATATATAAAATTGAAGTTATTAAAATTATATGATGAGAAATCAGTACAAGAAAGGAAAATTACAAGCTGATTATTCATGAAATACATGCAAAAATTCCTAAGCAAACCAAAACCAGTAATATGTAAAAATTATACATACCAGTCATGTTGGATTTGTCCCAGAAATAAAACATTGTTTAACATTAGGAAATTAATTATTACAACTACAACACTAACAGCTTAAAGGAGATAAATTATAGGATCATATTTTTAAAAACAAAAAATTATTTGATAAGATTCAATAAGATAGAAACTCTTATTATAAAACTAGGAACAAAAGGGACTTCATAAAATTGACAAAGAATATCTACAAAATCTCAAAACAAATATGATGAATGCACTACCTTTAAGATTATGAAAACACAACAATCTTTGCTATGGGAAGCCACGTAGCCACTTTTTCCCAAGGAACTGTGGGTTTTCCTCAGGTATGTCAAAACGGAGGGAAAATATTAGGCATCATCAAAGGAATCAGAGGCCAGCTGTTTACCGTAGCATCTAATAGAGATGTGAGGATCTGGATTCAATATAAGTAACTGCATGATGGAATTATGATGGCGATACTGATGGCTTTGTATAGCAGAATTCCAAGTAATTAATTTAGAATATATTAATTCATGTTTTCCAATTTGTATACTTAATATATACTAAGAAATTAGAAATTACTTTTCCAATAATCAGAACACTGTAGGTGTACT
Organism: Suricata suricatta; assembly: GCF_006229205.1. NCBI lineage: Eukaryota > Metazoa > Chordata > Mammalia > Carnivora > Herpestidae > Suricata > Suricata suricatta. Next base: position 84,222,727 of record NC_043706.1, read on the forward strand.
TAATCAGTATTTTTTTTTTTTTTTTTGCTATCATGCTCTCTCTTTTCACTATGGAATATCTATCTTTTCTCTAAACAAACTAACAAACAAGCATTTTCTTCTGTTTACCAAAGTAATACATAGGGTTGCCTTTTGTTTAGACTAGATACAAAAGAGCAGAGAGTAAATTTATAAATGTTTTACATAACATGACAGATTTTTAAGTACAGAATGGGGACCAACTGTTTTCAAATTCTATAGGGGATAAGATGGAACAAATTTGTTAAATTGTATCATACCACACTGATTTTAGGTTTAAGGAAAAACTTATTTTTAAAGAATTACACTAAATTCTATGTGAAAGAAACTAGCACATTTGCTTTTTTTGTATTTTTTTTTTATAAAGATAGAGCACAAGCAGTGGAGGAGCAGAAGGAGAGGGAGAGAGAGTCTTAAGCAGGCTCCAAACCTAAGGCAGAGCCTGATGTGGGGCTTGATGCACACTCAATGTGTGAGATCATGATCTGAGCCCAAATCAAGAGTCAGATACTTAACCAACTGAGAGACCCAGGTGCCCCCCTTTTTTGTAAATCTTAATATGGCTTTGATTTACCTCTGTCTAGAAAGAGTATTATCAAAATCCTTTTGTCAAGAGAAAGAGTCCTACAAAAGTTCAACCTGTTTCATTTACTTTTATTTTCCTGGTCCACACATGTACACTTAATTTTGCTTCATTGTACTGTCTTTGTTCCTTTGTGAAAGATCAGTGGACTATATATAGTTGACCATATCTGGGTATTTCACCAATACCACACTGTCTTCATTACTGGAGCTTTATAGTAAATCTTAAAGTTAACTAGTGTCAGTCCTCCAACTTTGTTCTTCTCTCTCAATATTGTATCCTCTACGTGAGGTCTGTGTTTTTTCATATAGGTGTTAGAATCAGTTTGTCAATATCCACAAAATAACCTGACTGTGATTTTTAAATTGAGATTGTATTAAATCTATAGATGAAGTTGAGAAGAACTGACATCTTGACAATATTGAGTCTTTCTATCAATGAACACAGAAGGACTTTCATTTATTTAGTTTTTCTATGATAACTTTTATCAGAATTTTATAGTTTTCCATATATAGGTCTTATATACAGTTTGCTGGATTTATACCTAAGTATTTCATTTTGGGACATGGTAATGTACATAGCATTGTGTTTTTCATTTCAAATTCCACATTTTATTGTTGGTAAATAATAAAACAATTGACTTTTATCTATTAACCTGTAGCATGCAATCTTTCCATAATCTTTTATTAGGCCCATTATTTTTTGTTGATTCTTTTGGATTTTGTACGTAGACAATCATATCATCTGCAAACATAGACAGTCCAATTTCTTTCTTTCCAGGATGTATACTTTTTATTTCTTTTTCTTGTTTGTTGCATTAGCTAGGACTTCAAGAAGAGTGTTGAAAAGTTCTGGTGAGCAGGGAAATCCTTGCTGTGCTCCTGGTCTTAGTCAAAATATTTCTCTTTTCTCAGTATTAGGTTGTGATGTTAGCAGTAGTTTGTTATAGATGTTCTTTAGTTAGTTGAGGAAATTCTTTTTCTTCTCTAGTTTACCAAGATATGTGGATTTTTAGTGGGGAACATTTGGAATTTTATAGGTTCCGTGGATGGGGTTCAGATATTCTATTAGCACTCTAGAACATTATGTATAAATGTATTTTCCCATGAAGAACTATCTAACTAAAAAAAAGTTTCATAATCCCATTGCTTCTCTTTCTTTCTCTCCTTTTTAACTACTAACTTGATTTTCAACTTAATACCTGCCTGAATCCAGCACTCTTTGAGAAATACTCTGCAGACAATTGGTCCTGGGCTGAATCTAAGATAAAATAAACAGGAGACTATTTTCTTGTGTCTATTTAGTTCTTTCAAACTTTTCTTGGCTTTGTTCATGTCAGTTCAGACCCTTTTTTGTTAGGGGAGAGAAATCAGAAACAAATATTATTCCCTGAAAAAGCTTCCTATTTCTTCTAGCTAGTAATTAATCAAATTTCAGTGTTCCTTAATTGGACTGTCAATTTGGACTTAAGTTATGAGTATGTGCCTCTTTTTAATTTTTTCTTTTTTTTTAAGTCTACAAGGTGATTACCAGGATCACACCATATAAAGTGGCATATTTCTAGGATTATATTGATATGATTACTTCTTTTTAAAATTATATTTGGACACTTATACTATTTTATTCTAAAAACTTTTTTTTTACAAAATCTATTTTTTTAACATTTTTAAATTTTTTAAATTTTATTTGAGAGAGACAGAGACAGTGTGAGTAGGGGAGGAGTAGAGAGAGAAGGAGAGAGAATCTCAAGGAGGCTCCACACTGCCAGCACAGAGCCCAATGCAGGGCTTGAACTCATGAAACCAGAAGATCATGACCTGAGCCAAAACCAAGAGTCAGACACTTAACCAGCTGAGCCACCCAAGCGCCCACTCACAAATCTATCTTTTTTAAATGTTTTTTATTTATTTTTGAGAGAGATAGAGAGACAGCGTGAGCAGGGGAGGGTCAGAGAGAGAGGGAGACACAAAATCCGAAGACCGCCTCCAGGCTCTGAGCTAGCTGTCAGCACAGAGACCGATGCCAGGTACTAACCCACTGAACCGTGAGATCATGACCTGAGCCGAAATCAGATGCTGAACACCAACTACGCCACCCAGGTGCCCACTCACAAATCTATTTTTGATAGCTTGTTCATATATTAACAATGATTTACCCCCTTAATTCTTAAATGCAAAATATGACTTAAAAATTCTTACCCAATATCTACATCAATTCAGTTCCCCAAGTATCATTTAGTTTTAATGTTCAGCTTCCCTGTCACTTTAGAGATTTCTCTTGTGGAATCTTTTCAAAATTTTAATGAAGTTCTAAATGATCAATATTGGTAACCAGTAATTATCGTTACTAGAAATTGTATGGCTCACTCTTCTAGTTCTTGTACTGGCTGCCCTACCCATCCCTCCCGCAAGATGGCAACTTTAAAAGTGATGCGGAGCTTCATTTCAGTTCGCTGTGCAAGTCACCAGGTCAGAAGGAATGCTTCTCAGCAGTTTGAACTACAATGGTTGCATTATTGCAAAACCCAAATTGTTTCTCTGCCTCTAGTCTCTCCAACTTTAGAGCCTTCTCTGCAGGGGCTCCTGGGTGGCTCAGTCAGTTTAGCCTCTAACTTCAGCTCAGGTCATGATCTCGTAGTCTGTGGGTTCAAGCCCCACTCTGGGCTCTGTGCTGACAGCTCACAGCCTGGAGCCTGCTTCAGATTCTGTGTCTCCCTCTCTCTCTGTTCTTCCTTTGCTCACACTCTTTCTCTCTCTCTCTCTCGCTCAAGAAAAAATAAATAAATATTTTTTAAAACGTCTTCTCTTCAATACTATAGGAGTAATTTACTGAAGGCCTAAATTTATTTTTAAAAATATTTTAATTGACTTTTCTCTCATAGCAGATGATAGAAGTTGAGATTCTCTATTCCCTACCCCTAAACATTTCTAGCTTTAACTTTCCATACTATGTGTGTCCACTTGCCTCCAGGCAATGCTCAGATTAGAAAGACTCTCCTCTAAGTTAGTATCATTTAAAAAACTTTGACTTCATGGGTTCCCAAAGGGTCTTAAGGAAACCTAGGACTTCCTCGATCATACTTTGAGAAATATTGGTTTGATATATTATCACTTGCTAATTAGGTTGGAGAAAACCTCAAATAAAGCTTAATACCTTTCTGCACTGCAGGACTTGTCAGGACCTTATTATGACAATTTGCACTGGGAACATTCAATGTGTTTGAAATCTGTTTTACTTGACTGGTTTTTTGCAGAACATCTAATGAGAATAATGATATAAAAGATAATGAATAAGACAATCTGAAATTCATACAATCTTGCCACTTTATTTTCAAATATGGACCTTCTCAGATTTGATTATTTGCCTACTTTGTTTAACTACCACAATCCAGATCTTATACATTTTTGTTTTTTGACTGGTAGAATTTATCTGCATTTTCTGCATTAGTTACTCAGGTTCCTGTTTTGAAATCTCTCCAGCAATTCATTTCAGGACCTTTTCTAATCCAATTGTTTAAGTCTCCAATTATTTCACTACCCCCATCTCCACAAACACTGTTGAAATACTAGAACCTTGTGATTAAAGGTTATAGTTCTTATTTTCATTTATCTTTCTTGAGTTTGCCTTTAATAACACAGTCATTTGGAGATGGAGAAATATTGAGGAGAAATGGGTAGTATGCATTCTTACAACAAGGGAGGCTTTTCTCTTCCCCCTCCATTACCTTCTACCTTGTGATTATTTATACAAATAGTCAGTTTATGTATATTAAATGAGAAGAAAAGAAAAAATATCACCCTCTGTCTTCTCAGTAGTCTTCATCTTCAATACTTAGAAAAAATTATTTTATTCAAATGGGAAATGATCAGATGAAGTTGAATGAAGCCCAAGGTAGAATTTTGGCAAGCAATTCTAGATATATATACCCTGAAGTTTTCCAGGATTTTAAATACTTTCTGATTTAAATCCATTTGAGAAATGCTGGGTTTTAAAGAGCTAAAGAGTTTCTTTGCTGTGGGACTCTCAGAGCTAGTGCGCATTATCAATTGCTGAAAGGACGGTAGAATGTACAGAATACCCAGATATGACTAACAGGAGTGTGTCTCAACCTAGAGTGCACCCAAATACATTTTGAAAACAGTTGTTTAGATTGAAGTGAGTGTTATACTGTTGGTAAAGCATGGGGAAGTTATGTGAGTTTTTTTGTTACTTGTTTTTAATATGGCATACTATTAGAAATAGATTTTTTAAATATTTCATTCATGGGTAGAAAGATGTCAGGAAAACCATTGCTTTGAGTAACTAATATTGAGCATATTACACAAATGGAAAGGAAGGAAATATTCTAAGTTTTCAAATAGCTATAACAACACTTAAAATACTCTGTTCATATCTGACACTAAAATCAGATTGATGCATAAGCACTTACTATTAGAAACCCAGCTAAAGTGTGGCCAGCATTTTTCACTGAATTGAAATGCACAGGCTGATTCCAAGTTGGTGAAAGGTATTGGTCCTCTTTCACAGTCTCCATAAACAAGGTCTGAATCCAGCTGACTAGAACCTGAGAACATGCTAGGGTGCTTCATATTCAATACACAGCCCTATAAAGAGAAGAAAAATGAGCCTTGTCCAAAACTCTTACCTCAGCACCCACTGGCAAAAATAAAATGTAAGCTGGGGACCAGGTCTCTTTGAAGCTGATTTCTTAAAAACTCTCTAACAGGCCTCTGGTGGTTACAGATATTGATCGTCAGAAAGTAATCTGTTCAGGTTTGGGGGCATGCCAGTACAAATTGTGGAATGCATTCCTTCCTCTCCAAGGACATGTTGAGCTTTTTATATTGTCTATCCTGGTTCACTTGTCAGCTGTCTACTCTATTTGACATGAATTATTTTCTTCCTTTTGTGGATGTATAATTAAATATATTTTTAAAATAGGAAATTTTATTAATATAGAATCTTTAGCTTGAGTCAAAACATTTTTTTCATCTTTTTTAACCCTCATTTTTCTTCCATAATCATTATTTGATTCCCTCTGGCTGCCTGCTACTTATTTGTAGTCGTACCATTCATCCATTGAGACCTTTCCATCTGTCACACAGCTTTGCTTTCTTTCCCCAGAAGCTTTATTCTCCTACTGTGCCATATTTACCTTTTTTTTTTTTTTGTCTACTGGTTGGATTGAGCATTCTTTTGTGCAGGTGTTTTCATCTTTTATATTTTTGTAATTTAAACTATGTATACCAAGCAAATGATGCTGAATTAGATAAAAGTGACACTCAGAAGGGACATGTTTGCTAACCAATATAATTTTCTAAAAAAAATTTATATCTTTGATAGGTAGATACATAGGAGTATATCTAATACAGTTCTGAATGTTAAGTGAAATAGTAGGAATTATTTCAATTAGTATTTGCATGTGGGTAAACAGTGACACTGATATTTTACTTTCTATATGTCTGTATGTTTACTAAGTGTAATTGGTGATTAAAGCCTTCTATGCTGTGAATTTCAATGCTTAGAAATACTTAAGCATAAAGACTAACATTTCTGAACACCACTTCGCCTCAGAGATTGCCATCTAGTTCTATTACAAGGCAGGTATATTCAGATGAGACAGCAGATTCTACAGATAGGAAGATAAATTCAAGCATTAATAAGAGCAAAAGTTGTGAAAAGTCTTCATACAGTAGTGGAGACATTTCATTAATTCTGTTGTGGTTATGGCTTCTTATGCCCATTCAACTAAAAAATAATTTAGTTTACTTTGTGAGGTTTGCCGATAACCAAGTCCACATGTCTTAAACTACCACTGTTTTATATCAGGTTGAACTCACTTCCTAAGGGGACATATGCTAAGCAAAAGAGACAGCTTTTACTGTCAAGGGGTTCACAGTCTGTTTGAGGAAGAAAGAATACTGACTTTGTACTTAAAGCATCCATCATTGCACCAGACACTGAGAACATGTTTGCTGAGGGATGATAGATTATGCTCTGATCACACCTGGTTAGGGTCAGGAAAGAAAAAAATCATGAAGTATTTTCAAACAGTGTTTTAAAGATTAGGGACATATTAGGGGATAGAATTAAGGATGATACTAGTAGTCAGGAAAGTAGTAAGCAGAGAGTTATGCAGGAGGGAGTAAGTAGCTCAGAAGAGAAGCATGCAGAATTTTTCTTGAAGGATATAAGAGGTGTAACTGAAAGCCTTAATAATTATTGACAGCTGACTCTATGTCCATGCCTAAACAACCAAGTTGGTGAGTCAGAGTTCTTGCCTATAAGAAACTCATAATCTAGTAATATAAATAAGACAAACATGTAAGTCATATTTGAATTGCTTTCTTGAACAGACAGAATCCTGGTTATCAGAGCAACTTTTCACAGAGAACAATATAAAACCTGTATGACACACAAAAAGTAACCAATTGAAAGCATTGTAAAGAAACCAAAGTACGCAGGTGTGGAAGAGCTAAGGCCTTTGGGGAAAGGAAAGCAAACTGAGATGAAATTGACATTTTGTGATTCTGTTCCCCTTGAAAGGTTTACAAATTCCTAAACTCCATGGGATAGGAATCCAAGAAGTCAAGAAGAATAAGTAGAGTTTTTGGTAGATTCACAGTGCTAGGAGATAAATATAGAAGGTTAAATCTTGCCAAGAAGAAGGAACCCTGGAGAAAACCGAGGTTTAGAGCTGAGAATCTAGAAGGGCTATGTCCTAGGAGGATAAGTCAGAAATCGTCCAGACCTCACACATTTTGAAAATCATTCTTAAATAATCTTGATTTCTAAAAAAAAAAAAAAAAAAAAAAGGTGATCTGTCCTACTCATATCACCTGCCTGGAAAAAATATTATAACATCACCTGGAATCTTTAAACCTTTATACTCTTTATCTGGAATTCATTTGGAAAAAATACCATACATTAAGAAATATGAAAAAAAATGAACAAATCCCAGTAAGAAACATACAAATAAAATAAAGAATCCTACAAATCAAAATAGGCTGAAATTTAGGATCTATAATTTAAAGATATCTGTGATTAACACTTTTAAGGAAATAAATATTCTCTGAAGTACTTCCCACAGAATAGAATCAATAAATAAGAACCATATAGATATTCTAGAACTACAAAATAAAATCACAAATCACTGAAGTTAATAACTCAATAGGTGGTTTTAATAGTTTATAGACATAACTGAGAAGACTAATGAACTGGATGTTAGATCAGTAAGATAGATAGATAGATAGATAGATAGATAGATAGATAGATAGATAGATATAAAGACTGTAGGATTTCAGTTTCAGCCATGATAGAGTAATCAACTTTGAATTTACCATCCTACCTTAAACACCTAGAAAATAAGAAAAAAAAACTATATAAAACAACTATTTTCAGATATTGGGAAATTGATACAGAACTATTGACCATTGAGAGGATGAAAACAAATGAGCTAGACCTAGCAATTACACTAGCTTTCTACATGAGGTAATTCTGGTCCATAAAAACAATGGAAAGAAAACAAAACAGAATTTATCAGTGTCTCTGAGTGAAGGGACAGAGATTAGAAAAATGAGGAAATTGAGATTTCTAGAATTTGCAGGGTGGAGTAACAGGTCACAGCTATATAATAACTTCAGAATTGGTCCAATAGAAATCTGTGCCTGCACAGGATAACTATATAAGTCTGGCCAGAAACAAATCCCAAGGATTGAGGAAATTTACTGGAGTACTTTAAGCCAAAAAATTTTTAGAGCTCATACAATTCACTGAACTGTTTAACTTCCCACCAACTGGCACAGAATGACATTGTTGAAATCATGGTGGATATGGACCCACTCTAAAAAATAATAAATAAGATTCCAAAATGATCAAATTGGGTCACAAGTAAGTGAAATGCTTTGTAGAACAAAGTTCAAATTACTAAAAGGGAATAAAGCAAAATCCAGCATTTGACAATATAAAACTTATGATATATGACATCTAGTAAAACTTTGCTAGGCACAGAAGAAGGAAGAAAGGTGGATAATATGAAAAGAACCAAAGAGAGTAACTAGAAAGAAAAAAATATACAAAATCCAAAACAATATTTTCAAGGGATGAGACTAACAGGAGATTAGACACTGCAGTAAAAAAAAAAAAAAAAAAAAAGCTGTTATTTGATGACATAGCAATAGAAGTAACCAAAATAGGGGCGCCTGTGTGGCTCAGTTGGTTAAGCATCTGACTTCGGCTCAGGTCATGATCTCGTGGTTGGTGGGTTCAAGTCCTGCATCAGGCTTTGTGCTGACAGATTGCTCAGAGCCTGGAGCCTGCTTCAGATTCTGTGTCTCCCTCTCTCTGACCCTCCCCTGCTCACGCTGTCTCTCTCTGCCTCTCAAAAATAAATAAAAAACATTTTAAAAATTAAAAAAAAAGAAAATAGCCAAAATAAAGCACAAAGAGAAGACAAAACAAAATGAATAGGGGCTCAGTACTTATGAGACATGGATTAGCCTAACATGAATGCAATTGGAATTCTAGACAGAAATAGGGACCATAAAATATTTGGAAACAGTATTTACCAAAAATATTTCTGATTTGATTTAAAGAGATATAAGCCCTCATATTCCAACTCAAGAAGGATGAACTTGGTAAAAACCACATCATGAACATCATAATGAAACTACTTAACACAAGTGATAAAGCAGCCAGAGGAGGAAAAAAAATGACACAGAGAAGCAAAGAAAAGAATTATTGTAAACTTTTCATCAGAAATTATAGAAACCAAAAGATAATAGAATGATATCTGTTAAGTGTAGAAAAGAAAAACTTTCAATTTGTAATGCCTGTAATTTTTATACCTAGTGAAAGCATCTTTCAAAAGTGAAAGAAAAAAATTTTTTCAGACCAATGAAACCAGAAAGAATTCATCACCAGTAAACCTGCAGCATGAGACATGTAAAGGGAAGTTCAGGCAGAGCTAAAATGATAAACAGATGGAAACTTCAGTCTACATGAAACAATGTAGAGCACTGGGATCAGTAAATACATAAATAATGGAAAAAGTGTTTTCTCATTTAAAATGTTTAAAAAGAATTGGCTTTTCAAAAGAAAAAAATGACAATAATTGTGAGGTTTATAATATATGTAAATAATGAGTGACAATGATAAATAAATGAAATAAAAGTAGAGATGAAAGTATACTCTCATGAGATTCTTATATTATTCAAGAAGTTGTTTAACATTACTGAAAGGAATACTCTAAAAGATGTGTATTTTCAACCCTAAACAACCTCTTAAATAAAGGGGTATAGCTAAAAACTAGCTAATAATGTAGATAATATGAAATAATAAAAAAGTCAAACCAAGGAAACAAAGCAATGAAGAAAACAAAAACATATAGAGCAAATAAAAAATAAAAACAAAGATATTTGTTTAAGCCCAACCATATTAATTACCATATTAAATGTATATGGCTAAACAATTAAAAGGCAGGGATATTCAGACTATATGAAAAACTAAGACCCATTCTTAAGTTATATACAAGAAAACTATTAGATAGTAGCAGTGCTATGTTAAATTTAAAAAGTAGATATAGAGGTGTCTGGGTGGCTCAGTAGGTTGAGTGTTGGACTCTTGATCTCTGCTCAGGTCAAGATCTCATGGTTTGTGAGACTGAGCACCACGTGGGGCTCTGCACTGACAGCATGGAGCCTGCTTGAAATTTTCTTTCTCTCTCTCTCTCTCTCTAAAAATAAGTAAACTTAAAAAATAGATAAAGTAAATTATCAGAGATAAAGAGGAATATTACCTAAATATAAAGGGCTGAGTCATTAAGACATAACAATGCTAAGTGTGCATGCACCCTGTAAGGACTTTAAAATGCATGGATCAAAAGTTGACATAATTAAAAAAGTGAAATATATGTCCATGATTAATTGACAGACTAAAATTAATAGAACAATTGGAAAACTTATTAGTATATAGAAAACTTGAAAAAAACTCTCAGTTAACTTGATCTAATTGATATTTATGGAAGAGTCCACCCAACAATAGTGGAATACATACATATTCCATACCACATGCTAGCCCATGGAATAAGCCTGACTAAAATCAGAATATGTCCTCTGCTTACAATATATTAAATGAAAACAAATAACTGAAAGATAGATGAGAATTCTCCATATATTTAGAAATTAAACATACATTATAAATAGATCATGGCTAAAATAATCATAAGAGAAATCAGAAAATATTTTGAACTGAATATAAATGAAACAACATATCAGAACTTGCAGATGCAGTTTAAGTAGCACTCAGAGAGAAATTAATAGTTTTAAATGCTTAAGTTAGGAAAGTAGGTTTTATTTAAGCTTCCACTTTAAGAAACAAGAAAAAAGTTAAACCAAAAACAAATAATGGATAAAATCATAAATTAAAAAAAAATAACTGAGATATAAAACAGACAAACATTTTACGTGGCAAAGAAACCAAAGGTTGCTTCTTTGGGAAATATCCATGCTCAAGGATCTGCAGAAAATATAGAAAATATGAGAAAAAAGTGAAAGGTGTAATATGTGGAATTAGAACCACAGAAAGAGAAGATAGATTGAGAAAATCAGAATTTGAAAAAAACTGACCAAGAATTTCCCAACATTTTTTAATTTTTTATTTTATTTTTTAAATTTAATTAATTAATTTATTTATTTATTTTTAATAGTTTGTCAAATTGGTTTCTATATAACACCTAGTACTCTTCCCCACAAGTACCCTCCTCCATTTCCACCATCTCCCTTCCCCCAACCCCTCCCCTTTCAACCCTCGGTTCATTTTCAGTATTCAATAGTCTCTCAGGTTTTGCATCCTTTTCTCTCCCCAACTCTCTTTCCCCCTTCCCCTCCCCATGGTCCTCCATTAGGTTTCTCCTATTAGACCTATGAGTGCAATATATATATATATATATATATATATATATACACACCACATCTTCT